>NC_090725.1:180996441-181043941 GCF_036898095.1 Palaemon carinicauda
CGAGAGAGAGAGAGAGTTTTTTCCGCGAGTTGCTCTCAGACAGCTGCTCTATGGAATGTAAACAGGCTGTAGAGTACTCTCCGAGATTTTCTCTCTACTCTCGCGAGTGTTTTCTCTTCTGTCGCGCAAGCTACAGTCTAAACAGTCTAGACAGCTACGCTCGTAGAGCTAGGTTGTTGCTCTCTGCTCTATCCAGTGAATATTCAGATCGCTGAAAGTTTTCGTTTACTCTCGCGAGAGAACAAGATGTGCCCAAAAAGTGGAATAAAGACCAAACAATTGCATTAATTCAGCAATAATAATAATAATAATAGTAATAATAATTATTATAATAATAATGATAATAATAATAATAATAATAATAATGATAATGATAATAATAATGATAATAATAATAATGAAAAATAATAATAATAATAATAATAATAATAATGATGAAAATTTTAATAATAATAATAACAATAATAACAATAATAACAATAATAATAATAATAATAATAATTTTAATAATTTTAATAATAATAATAATAACAATAATAATAATAATGATAATAATAATAATGAGATTAATAATAATAATAATTTTAATAATAATAATAATTGCAACTAACGGTATTTGTCTGTTGCTTTGTGTGTAATCCAGAGGACGTCCGTTTGGCACGTTTAAGATATTGTTTTCTAAAGCTTGTGACAAAGAACAATTGGCAAATACTCCTCCATCTGATATGCGTCCATTGCACCCGACATCAATGTACAAAAATTTATAATTGGCATCTACTAATACCATCAGGACAATGCTATTTGTTCCCTTGTAGTTGAAGTAGAGACTTCCGCTGTTTTGAGGCTGTTTCAATACAATATGCTTCCCGTCTATTGCTCCCATGCAATTTGGGAATTGCCATTTTTCTTGAAATTCATTTGCAACTTTGTTCCATTCTTCGTTTGAATTGGGAACCTGTAAAAGACATTTAATTAGTTCAATAAATTGTCATAAATTTTGGAGCTGCATGTTTTGAGGAACACTCCTCTCTATATAGCAATAGCTAATCTATATTATAATAATCACAGTGTCTATCCGTCACGCGCATAAATAATTAGTGTGAAAAAAAAATTAACACAAACAATTCTCTGGAGAAGGCCGAGGATTCGTTCTAAAGCTCTTCTGGACACCTGTATGTGTTTGAGAAAGTGCCTGACCTTGGAAGCTATCTCCCTTACCTTCTTGGGAGGAAGGAAGAGCCTGCTGCTTTGAAAGGTCCCACCGGATGCCTAACCATTCGAAGTGGCTTGATGGTTGTAGGCGAGACTTCCGGAGATTGACTTGGAAGCCCAGTTTGGCGAGAAAGTGAATTACCTTCGACGTAGCTCTGTTGCATTCCTGGGTCGACTGGGCCCAAATGAGCCAATCGTCCCAGATAGGCGATGATCTGTATCCCTTGGTTTCTGAGCTGTTCGAGCACCGTCTCCCCCAGTTTCGTGAATATCCTGGGGGCAATGCTGAGACCGAAGGGCATGACTTTGAATGCAAAGGCTTTCTTGCCGAGACGGAAGCCTAGGTAAGGAGAGAAGTTTCGAGCTACTGGGACATGATAATAGGCGTCGGTAAGATCGATAGAGGTGGTGACGGCCCCACGGGGAAGTAAGGTCCGTACCGGAGAGATAGTCAGCATACGGAACTTGTCGCAAAGGATGTAAGAGTTTAGTTTCGACAAGTCCAGAACTACCCTCAACGCCGACGAGTCTTTCTTCGGGACTGTAAACAGGCGGCCTTGGAATTTCAGGGATCGAACCCGTTTGATTGCTTTCTTCTTGAGTAACTCTGTGGGTATACTCTTCCAGGATGGGAGTGGGTCTCTGGAAGAAGGTCACTGGTGGGGGAAGGAGATCCCTGTGACCATTTCTAACCCAAGCCCTTGGATATTATGCTGTGAGCCCATGGACTGAAGGTCCAATGGTCTCGGAAGTGATAAAGTCTCCCTCCTACCGGCATCACATCATTGGGAGGGAGTGAACCTAGGTCCCCTCCCTCCACGGGCACCCTTGCTTTAGGTCCGCCTCGTTGGCGGAACTGTCCTCTTCCTCTGAAGCTTCCTCTCTGGTGTCCACGAAAGGAACCGGAGGATTCGTAGGTAGGGTTGTATGCAGGAGAGGGCATCCAAGAGGGGTTGGGCTGTGTACCAGGGGGAGCAGTGAGGTAGACTACTTGCTGAGGGGGAGCCGGTTGTTGAGAAGTCGAAGCAGAGGAAGACTGTGTCGACGAGTTACCCCGGACCGTCTTGTAAGGAAATAAACCTTTGCTTCTTCTTGAAGAACGTCTGTTTCTGGGATTCGATCCTCCTTTTGGCTGAGAGACCCCACCTTACTTGCAAATTTTTGGTTTGCCCTCGCCGCGTCCTGAAGAACCTTATCAACTTCGTTCTGAGGGAAGAGGTTCTTACCCCAGCAGGAGGACGCTATCAGCCTGTTCGGTTCATTTCTGATGGAGGCCTCAGACAGAACGAACTTCCTGCAACTAACTCGAGCCGACCAGAAGTCATGGAGGTCTATTTGGTAGGACAGCAGCAGGTTCTTTGTGATGACTTCTGAACAGCGTTTCCTTCTGGGTAAACAGATGCTAGGGACTCTATGGAGGTGATGGAGTGGAGGGACCTAGCTATTCTATTACGGGTCTCGAACTCAGTTTTGAGAAGACTCTCTAGTAATCTGGGGAGCTTCTCAGAGAAAAGAGTAGAGGCACAGTCCGGGTCTAGCTTCCCCACTGTGAAGGTAGAAGACGCGTCATCCCAGGTTGCAGAGGTACCCGGAATAAGCAATGAGGTGGGGTCCGTCTCCTTGAGAGCCGGCATGGAAGAGCCTTCCTTGATGGCCTGTATTGTCAGCTCAATGATTTTGTCTATGAGCGGCAAAGAGATGGAGGCCGCTGTCGTAAAAAATAGTGTAGGCACCTTTGTGTGGGGTGAGCTTGAAGTTAATACACCCCCCACTCTGATAGAGTTCTGGCCCAGATAGCCTGGGCCTGCTCTTTTGGAAATATCACTGTTTCCTTCGGTACCCTTGTCCATACGGACCAATGCATGTTCCTTTAAACGTACGAAGCCATTGAATGGGAATTCTAGCCCCGGGGGGTAGAACTCCAGGTCCTCTAGAGGGCGGGTGCCTATGCCCTCCAGAGTTAGGGAACCCTCTAAGAATGGGGCATGCAAGGCAAACCGCCAAGGGTTGTTTTTTATCGAAGGGAGGTACAGTAGCTTCGATGCGTCTGGGGCGGAAGGAGGAGGAAGCCTGAGTTCCGGAGCGGATCAGAGTAGCCACCATATCCTTAATCTCTGTCATCGCCCCAGACTGATGTTGAATTTGTTCTCTGACCATATCCCTGACCAGTTCGATGGGGAAAACATCGCCCCAGGGTACCTGAAAGCCACCCGTTGGTGGTGTCTTGGATTTGGTAGGCTTGGACTTCCTAGGAGTCGTGGTTTTACGGGGGAGCAATATGAATATCAGGAGCCGTCGAGGGTTCAGGGACCGGTGACGTGGATACTGGCAAAGCTGAAGACTTATAAGTGCGTAGTGGCTTCACCTTGGGTCGTACGGGGACAGAGGGATCCCGAGGAGAAGCCTTAGGCTTTTCAAAACCGAGAAAGGAAGAGGTAGAAGAAGGAGTAGGAGGAGAAAAGGGTTTTCACCAACTCGGCACCACTTACCTGCTCGCCCATGGGTTCTACGTCTATATCTAGATCTGCCACGTCCAGCGGTACGAGGGGTTCGTCCTCCGCGGAAATGGTTGCTCTGACTTCTTCAATTAAGGGGGGCAGCAACTTCAGGAGAGACTGCTGCAGTAGTCGAGCCTGGGAAGAGACGGGAGGCCATGTCTCCATCGAGGAGATAGGGTGCGCCAGACGGGGCCATTCCTGCCGAAGCCCGACACCCAAGGACGAAGAGTAGCCCTTGCTGACCGAAGAGTCATTATCGGCCTGAAAGATTTGTAGTGATTAGTGATTGCAGGAGGGGGATTGCTCTCCAAAAATATACCGTGTATGTCATATTAATGGCCAAATTACTGTCTGCCAAAGATAAATAAGGAACAACCGGAAAAAAACCACTTACATCATCGTTCAGTAGTATTGAGGACAACTCGTAACAGAGCGAGCAACAAATCCGGGAACCAAACCAAATACTGGGCTTGTCCCGGTTCCCGGATAAAGGGGATGGCGCAGTGTGCGTGGGACCGACAGAGGTCATGCTCAACGGGGGTCGTTGAACGAGGCAGGGCATCCTTGGGCAGTACAACGGACCTTCTGTAAAAGAAAGGAGACATAAGTCTTGATGTTCCTTGAAACTCTGGTAAGGGGTTAATAAACCCTACTAACAGATATTAGTTTAATGCAATATTGGTGCTTAAGGGAATTCAGTGAGAGCCGGAGCTCCATATTAAAACACATTAAATATAAAAGCACCAGCAATGGCAATGGGGTTGTATCATTTTAAAAGAGATAATAATGAAATAAGAATAAATAATCTAAAGCAATCTGCCGACCTCTGAGGGTCGGGGAAGCAGTGACAGGCCCGTAAAATAAATATAAAAACACAAGCTGTAGCTAAAGGCAAGGCTAATATAAGTGTGAAGTGTATTGGCGATCTCCGGTGAAGCCGGAGGTCGATGAAAGGTCCTGAATAATACAATTGTGAATAATAATTCAATTGTGAAATTTATAAAACACAAGCCGTAGCTAAAGGCTAAGGCTAATATAATAGTAAAGCGTATAGACGATCTCTCGGTGAAGCCGGAGGTCGATGCAAGGTCCTGAATAATTCTATTGTGAATAATAAGTCAATTGTAATAACAATGGATATTTGTGTGGATATGGCCGTGGCCTGAGACTGGAGTAAGGGCCACCGGAGGGTCCATATCTAAACAATATGAAGCCCGTCCCAGAGGGTTGTAAGTAAACAATATATATAACAATAGTTCCAAAGTCATTGAGAATCTCTCATAGCGGAGTAGAACTCAAGGCGGAGTGGAAAAATGTTCAGAACTACTCCCAAGCCGTAACGGGGAGAGGACGGAACTCGGGACCTAATAAATAACACTAACTATTGAAAAGTAACCAAAAACTAAACAACTCGTAAGCTATCATACACCCGTAGAGGGAGGGGTGAGGGAGGGATAACCCGTTGAACGCACAAAACGGAAAACGGGAAATCCGCTCACCCACCTGAGCTAAGAAAGAAAACGAGAGAAAGGGGTAACTCGTGACTGAGAACAGAAAACGGGAACCCCAATCTCTCGCTCCCTTGGTCACAAAATCAGGACTTAATAAGCACACAACACTATTATAAACGTATAATAATAAAATTGTAACACAAAATAAGACTACGAACGAAGAATAGCGTCTGCTAAAACCTAAATTAAAGGGAAATAGTCGACTGACGAACGCCCCGGTGGGGCAGGTACTAAACTATAATAAAGCTAGAACGCTATTCTTGTTCGCAGACTGGACTGCTAGCAAAAAGTACCATGGGAATAATAACGATAATAATAATGATGGTTCAAAAGGCATAAGGCCAGGGACTCAACCAAGAACCTAAGTGACAGAGTACCAAACGGGCAAGCTAAGATGAACTCCCAGCAAGACAAGGGAACAAACAATGGCCGCCGACGGACGGGCCCAGACGGTAATGATAAAACAGACTATAATGGTTAGAAGACAAAAGCCCGGTACTACAAAAAGCTGTCAAAACAAACTATGGTACTTGACATTGGAATGGGTGAAGATGGAGCTTCGGTCATGACGAAATAAATCCACGATTGTGAAAAAACGCCGAGAGCACAACAAAATACACACAATTCGAGCAGTCCAAAAAGAAGGATGTTGTTCAGATGGCGCTCGCGTCGGGGCGTGGGTGGCGGGACTCTGGTAGATTGGCTGGTGCCTCTGTATCGGCCCATCCCTTTGACGAAGGAATTAACTAAATGGAAGACAGCCTGTGAATAGTGGCTTTCACGCGCCTTTGGTTTATACACGACACCCACAAGGTGCTTGCGCGAGGGTTGTAACCTCTGCATTCCATGCTTTTATCTTTCTCTGGTATAATTGGAAGTTTTATCAGAAAAGTATATTAGAAGGATTCCTTTTCACCGGCCGCCACAGGTCTCTCCCCAGAAATAGATTTTTCCTTCGTCAAAATCCCTTAATAATTTTGCATGTGCTCCATCTTCTCCCCTTCTGCTTATCCATTTTCCGACCCACATACTTCTTTTCCTTTTCTTTTTCACTTCGTTCATAATTATTAATGCAGCAGCAACACGGCACTTTTGAGACATGTTCTCTCAACCCTCGCTAGTTGTCGACTGAAACTGGCTACAGTGTAAATAGATGCGCGAGAAATCTTACCCGACTCTCGGATACTTTCTCTCGCGACACTCACTCACAGCTCTCGGAGAGAAAAACTTGCTGGTAGTATAAACACGCTGTAGAGAAAGTCGCGCGAAAGTAGCCGTCTCTCGGGAGAGTTTAATCTACAATCTAATCGCACCTTAATAAATGAAATATTTTTTCTTTGCTAAATCTCTATTGACACTGCATAATCAAGCACCATAGAGCAAAAAACTATAAAATATTGTGTATCGGCGGTAGCATGTCTTATTAATAAGCGAGTTATTTGATGCGAAAAACTAGGCAGGGTTGATCAGGTGATTTGAATGTAAACAATGCATAAGATTATAATTCGCTGTTTTTAATTATAAATACGATACTAAAATGTGAATATTACATGTATTATTATTGGATACAGTTAAGTAAAACGGCAGTGAGAAACAAGGACGAAACGAAATGACAAAATAAACGAGACGGGTTGGCGGTAGCGTGCGTGCATGTGTTCAGATTGTCTGGACCTTGCGGTAGCACATTCCCTAAACCAAATCTACGCTAAATCAAATAAATTAGCGAAATCAATGAATTTGGAAAAAGCGAGAAGGAATGAAAGATAGGAATGGGAATACGTGGAATGAGGGATAAGAAGGCGTTTAGAATGATTAATTAGATAAAAATGACGAAAAAATTAAGATGAATAAAATCGCGAAAAATAAAGAAAACCCAAAGAGTTGGCATGATAGGCCCAGACCTGAAATTGATGAAAGTCAGGAAAGTGAGGCCAAAAAGGCCAGACATGAAGGTGATGATGAGCAAGTGTTTATGTAATTAAAGAAAATAAATCAAAATTAGGGTATCAATGTTATTTCATTTGTGTTTATTACGTAGTTATTAGTGTACATACGTAAATAAAAAGAGAACAAATTGTATCCTGTTAACCCCCCCGCGCCTCAGCCCCGTCCCTGGCCCCCATGCTGACGTCACGTCATCTTTTGTTGTGCTAAGTAAATTTTTTTTTTTTTTTTTTTTTTATTGATCTTATTAACATTTATTATCATTTATCACATTATGTTATTTTATCATTATGTATTATTACTCGTTTATTTGTGTGTAAATTGTGTATATTATATGTAATTTTGCTGTGGTTTCATAGTGCTAGAACAGATTAATACATATTACATTATTTTATATGGGAAAAAATGCTTTGAGATACAACTGTTTTGATATACAGTGGAACCTCTACACACGAACGTATCTACATCCGAATTTTCCAACATCCGAAGTAAAATTCGAGCAAATTTTTTACTCTACACCCGAATTTTATTTCGACACACGAAGTAAACATTACGCCATTGAGCGTCGAGTGCTCAGTTCTCTATTCTTGTGTGTATCGTGTGGTTGTCCTCTGTTTGGTCTGTTATTAACAGTGCTTATTTTTTTCCTTTGCTCACATTTCCTTTTTGATTTTACTTATAATCATGGTGCCTAAGATGCTAAGTTTCAGTACAGGAAGAAGGCAATTCTTTCATTAGAATTGAAGCAAGAAATTATAGAAAAACATGAGAGCAGTGTGCATGTGAGTGATACTGTATGGCTAAACAATATGGCCGGAATATGCCTATGATCTCGAGGATCATCAAGCTGAAGGCAGCTATTAAAGCAAATAACCATCGAAGGGGATCACCATTATTACAAGACATCTTAGCAATACCCTGAAAGAGATAGAACGCCTTTTGTTGATAGGGATAAAGGACAGAGAGATTGTTGGCAACGATCATTTGTGAGAAGGGCCAGCGTGAAGAACAGAAAGAAAGAAAAAAGTGAAGCAAAGAAAACCATGATAGCATTAACAAGCTCTTTTAACCCTTTTACCCCCCAGGCTCTTTGGAAATTTCCAACCCTTAACCCCCAAGGGGTTATTATCTTCCCAGCACATTTTGCAGTATATTTTTTTAAAATTGCTCTAACAGCCTTAATTTTTGTCATAGAGAGGTCAGGTTGGTCTCATTCTCTTGGAAAATGCCTGAATTTTTTTCAAAAAATTATCAAAAATATGAAAAAAATATAGTTTATAGCATTTTTTTGCAAGGACGTACCGGTACGTCCATGGGGGTAAAGGGATGGGTTTTGTGAAACGTACCAGTACGTCCTTTGGGGGTAAAAGGGTTAAATAAGACTTCTCTCTTTTTCTGTTTCTCTCTAAACACAGCATTAACATGTTCTTTAAATAAAATATCTCTCTCTCTCTCTCTCTCTCTCTCTCTCTCTCTCTCTCTCTCTCTCTCTCTCTCTCTCTCTCTCTCTCTCTCTCTCTCTCTCTCTCTCTCTCTCTCTCTCTCTCTCTCTCTCTCTCTCTCTCTCTCTCTCTCTCTCTCTCTCTCTCTCTCTCTCTCTCTCTCTCTCGTTTTTCTTCGCTGTTTTAGTGTTAGATACGTCTATTATTTTTTTTTCCAAGAGAGAGAGAGAGAGAGATTAAACAAAAATGTGTTTAGAGTACATATGATTTTTAACAGCGTCAACGAGTTGAAAAACAATTAAATGTAACTAAGAAAGTAATAACAGCTAATCTAATTCCTTTATTAACTAAAACAAATATTGATACAACCACACTTGTAACTAGATTATCAAATGTAGTTACAATCGGGTATGAATCTGATCTGGCATTGAAAACACATCAGGGTCCATATTTTCTCTTGTCGAAAAAATACGTAATTTCATGGAAATGATGCCACTCAATGGAGATGTGAAACCAAATCTGACTGATTTGTACAGATTTTGGAAATGCTTGAACACCGTGATGCAACGTTCACTCGGGACTGGTGTTATCGGTCAGATATGCACCTATATGGAACAGTGTGTTAATCATCGTTGTGATTTGCACTCGATGGTAAATTTACCCATGCACCCGATGCACTGGATAGTCCCAAAGCAGTTCACTGTTCATCGCAGCGCTAGACAACGGGTTTTATAACGCTACCCGCCGCCACCACACCATGTTTTATTTCATGTACTTGCTTCGTATAGTGTCTGTAAAAGATCTGGTTGATCTCCACCCAGTGTATGAGCGGAGTCTACTAAAGCCCCTGTGTTGGAAGAAGTTCCATGAAGAAGCAATTTTCTTTGGATCGTGACGTGCGGGTTAGCTGTCAGGATCCGCTCTGCGAATAAATAGGTGAGCTTTGCTCTCAGTTATCTTAGGGATAGATTTTGATCCTGAGGTTTCGCCTCTGAACAGCTGTCCTTCCTTGAAGTCTGAAGTTCTACGAAGATAGACCTTAAGCCACTCTAATGGGCATAGAGAGACATCTTCTTTCAGTGGGCAGATTCTCCAAGGACCCCACCTCTTGGTGGGTAGCTCGTTCTTAGCAAGAAAGGCAGGATCAGGAAAGGAGTTCAGTTCTCCTGTGTCTAGCAACTGAATATGCCCTACATCCCTGATAAGGCCACTATTTCACTAACTCTAACCCCCTGAGGCTATTGCAAACAGAAAAATGACTTTCTGTGTTAGTTCCTTTAGAGTACAATCCTCATTGTTTAGGTTCGAAGCATAGTGCAAGACTGACCAACGACTATGAAATGGGCTTTGGAGGGGTTGCCGGCTTGGGTCTAGTTCATGCTTTTGGCACCTTATAGAAGGTTTCACTTGTGAGGTCCACCTCAAAGCCATATAGAAGAGGTCTAGTCAGGGCCGAAATTACACACAGTTATCATAGTGGAAGTCAGGCCTTGTTCAAGTAGGTAAATGAAGAGAGAGAGACAGAAATCTGTTGAAATTACTGTTGGTCCCCTTGTTTTCACAAAGGATACCCATTTCTTCCAAGACGATTCACATTGTCTCCTGGTTGAACTTGACTTGTACTCTACAATGAAGTTGACCTTGTCCTTCAAGATCCCCAACTTTTGGTTTGCTGCTAGGGCGAAAAAATCATGAGATGTAGGTTGTTGGTTCTCGATGATGAAACGGAAACAGTCGACTTCTGCACCAGTTTGGATAAACTGTATTCGGTAGAGGAAACTGCTTCAGTTTCAATTCTAGAACTAGAGGGAACCAATGTTTTTGGGCCATTTGGGGGCCACTACTGCAGCTGTTCCTCTGAAGGATCTTAGCTTGCCGAGGACTTTTAGTAGGAGATTGGTTGGTGGAAACAGGTAAATCCGGTTCCATCTGTTCCAGTCGAGAGACTTGGTGTCTATCGCTTGTGCTTGAGGTTCTTGTAAGGGGCTACATAACGAGGTAGTTTCTTGTTGTCGCTCGTTGCGAAGAGGTCGATCTGCAGTTCCAGGACTTTTATCGAAAATAAAAGAGAATGAGTCTTCGTCTAGGGACCATTCTGTCTCTATTGGCTTTCGCCTGGATAGAGCATCCACCGTCACGTCGCGGAACCCTTGAAGGTGAACTGCTGATAAATGCCATCTTCTCTTCCTTGCCAGGCGGAAGATGGCTAACATCACGTGATTGATGTGAATTGATCTTGAGCCTTGTCGATTTAGACATTTTACTATCACCTCGTTGTCCAGGACCAGTCTGATGTGGACTGCTCTGCGAGGGGATAGTCTCTTCAACGTCAGGAAGACTGCCATAGCCTCCAAGATGTTGATGTGAAAAGTTTTGAACTGGTGTGACCAATTCCTTGCCCTTTCATTTCTTGCGAATGGCCTCCCCATTCTTCCAAGGAGGCGTCCATGTGTATCACCACTGATGTTTGTGGTGGTTGCAAGAGAATTGTCCGTGCTAGGCTCTTATTTGTTGACCACGGCCTTAATAGCGTGCGCAATCGGGTCGGGGTCAACCTTTGTTGATCTCTTCGATTGTTTGATGCGTATCTTCTCCAGACTCCTAACGCACCCTTTAGCTGTGCCTTTAGCACTGGGTCTGTCACTATTGCGAACTGGAGAGAGTCCAATACTCTTTCCTGTTGGCTTCTTAAAATCCTCTTGTATTGAATTAGTCTCTTGACAGATGCCGCTATTTCTCTCCTCTTCTTTAATATAATGGAGGGGTGGTGTGACTGCAAGTTCCCATGGATTCCTAACCATTGAAACTTGTGAGCTGGAGAAAGGTGAGACTTCTAGGGATTGATTTTGAAGCCCAGGTGTTCCAGGAACTGGATCACCTTCCCGGCCGCTTGCAGACAAGTAGTCTTGGATGCTGCCCGCACCAGCCAATCGTCCAGGTATGCTATTATTTGTACTCCTTCGGAGCGTAGTTGCTGGACGATTGTGTCCGCTAGCTTTGTGAATACCCTTGGGGCTATGTTTAGTCCTAAGGGCATGGCTGTGAAGACATATTTTGTCTTCTGTAGCCGGAATCTTAGGTAACAGGAGAGGGGGCAACTGACTGGTAGGTGCCAGTAAGCATCTGCTAGGTCTATTGAGACTGTGTATGCCCCTTTTTTGGTAGAAAGGTCCTTATGTGTTGCAATGTAAGCATCCGGGACTTGTTCTCGATGAACTTGTTGAATGGAGATAAGTTTAGAATGACTCTGGGTTTGTCCGAGTCTTTCTTGGGAATGCAAAACGGCCTTCCCTGGAATTTGATGGACTTCGCTTTTCTTATTAGCTTTTTGTTCAAGAGGTTTGAGGTATATTCTTCCAACCAGGGCGTGGAGTGTTGGAAGAATTTTGGAAAGGTGGGGTGGATTTTTGTTCCATTTCCAACCAAGTCCATTCGTGATTAGGCTGTGGACCCGGGGATCGAAGGTCCAACGATCCTGAAAGTGGAAAAGTCTGCCTCCTACCTGGAACCTCTCATTGTTTAGAGGTTTCTGAGGACTTGTTTCCGTGACCACGTCCTCCTCTACCCTTGGGGGGGTTTCCGGAGGATCCTCTTTATGGACCCTTACATTTGTAGGGCGAAAAGGTGGTCGAGTGCCTTTCAAAGCCTGGATTAAACACAGTTGACTGGGCTACCAGCTGTTGAGGGACCATCTGGAAGGTGGATTGCGGCTGGGCTACCATTTGAGGCACCGTGGTCATGGTCACGGTCGGAAGTTGTGCAAGTCTAATGAAGATACAGTGGAACCTCTACACACGAACGTATCTACATCCGAATTTTCCAACATCCGAAGTAAAATTCGAGCAATTTTTCGACTACACCCGAATTTTATTTCGACACACGAAGTAAGCAATTTTCGTCGTACCGGTTGTATCCGAATTTTTCGACACGCGAAGTACAATTCGAACACGTTCCTACTTTACACCCGAATTTTTTTTCGACACCCAAAGTAAACAATAACCGTGCACGTAGATGGTACTCATAGCGCCGGATGTATTTCTTATTTCCGCCGATAGAAGGCAGCATTTCTACCTCGGAGGGACCCTCAATTAGTGTGGTTTGGGACATTCCTCTGTTCTCGTCGGCTTCGTGTGGTTGTGCCCTGTGCGTTCTGCTATTAACTGTGTTTTAATCGTGATTTTTTACGTTCATCCTTTTACGGTATTTTACGTAAATCATGGGTCCTAAAAGGCTTAGTTTCGCAAGTGGTAGTGGTAGTGGTGAGAAAAGGAATAAGGAAATGCTTTCTTTAGAAGTAAAGCAAGGAATTATTGAAAAGCATGAGCGTGGCGTCCGTGTGAGTGAACTTGCAATAGGTTCGGCGCAAATAAAAGAGGTGTTAGGAAAATATCAAGACGTGGTCGACTTCATCGACAAATACCATCCAAAGAAATTACAGGTTTGTCGTGTAGTTGCACAGTTTGATGATGTTTCCCTAACTTATTTTCGAAACATTCTGAAAAGCTGTACCAAGCAACTTTTTATCGATAGCTTCTTTAAAAAAACTACAAAGCGAACTCGTGATGAAGAGGATGGAAGTGGTTCAAAGAAAACGGCAAAGAGTGAAGAGAAAAAAATTCAATCAATTTTAAGTGGAGAAAGTGAAAGTGATTAAAATTAATCATCAAAAAGAAAAAAAGAAAATGTAAAAAAAAAAATATAAAATATGAAAATAAAAAAAATAAATAAGCTAAGTTAGGTTAAAGTTCACTTAGTGTAAGTTAGAATAAGTTACGGTAGTGTAGTGTAAGTTAGAATAAGTTACGGTAGTGTACGTTTATCGTAGTCAACCTCTCTACCTCCTCCCCGCCCGTCTGTCTCCTCTCTGCGTAGCAAGACCAACAACACCTGTGCTGAACTTTCTAAGGTAAAGTGATGCTAAAAACCTGTTTCTTATTTATTATTTCTTGATCATTATTCTTTTTTACATGTCTATTATCTAATTTAGAGTGCATATTGTCATGTGTAATTATGTGTAGTAATTTATTAAGGAGTTATCATAGGTTTTTGGGCTCAACCACGGATTAATCCTATTTCAATGTATTCTTATGGGAAAATTCGTTTCTATATCCGAACATTTTCTACATCCAAAGTTGGTTGTGGAACGGATTAAATTCGTATGTAGAGGTACCACTGTATCCTCTTTGAGGACATGCCTCACTTTTGGAGAAGGTTCCTATTCTCCGTGGTGGCTTTGGCAATGACTTCTTGAATCTTTGCCCCAGATACATGATGAAACCAGGTCCTTTTTGACCTGACAAAAGCATACAAATTCATCACAAGGGTGGGGCGTTATTTAAGGCTTGCACACATTTCCAAGCAGTTCTGATGAGACCGGGCAAGTCTTTCTTTCTTCTCCTGTTCCCTTCTCAAAAGATGGTCTTGCAACTTTGGAAGGGTCTCATGAAACTGCTGGCCTGCTATCTCCGGATCCAACTTCGAGATGGAGAAGGTTAGATGTACCTCTTTCCACTTCTCTTTGCAGGTGGGCATAGCTAGAGATAATGGTTTGCATTCCTCTAGAATTGGGCAGGGTTTGCCCTCTTCGATTTGTCTCATGACACAGTTTAGGGCTTTCCCCGAAAGGGGGAAGGCTTTGGAGGAAGGAGCAATGAAGGTTGGGTGCTTCTTGGTCAATGCTGAGACTTTGGAGTTAGTATATCCGGCTCCTTTCTGGGTCTTGGTAAGGATGGCTTGTGCCTTGTCATGTTAGAAGACAATGACTTCCTTTGGTATAGTCTCCTCGCGAGATGCAGGTTCATCTCTCAGTCTCACGTAGCAATCTGGGTACGCTGAAAGCTGGGCCAGAATTAAAGATCTTCAGGAGGTTTGGCCCCCAACTTCTCGGAGATATAAAGCTTCCCATTCATCATGGGCATGTGTTCCGTATACCTCCATGGGTTGGTTTCGAAGCAGTGAGGGAGGTCAGATATTCTAAGGGGCTTAGTAGAGCCCCTGGAAGCGTCAGAGCGTTTCCCTTCCTGTACCTCTCTCTTCATCTCTTTGAGATCTTGCTTATTCTCCTCCTGTTCCTTCCGGAACAGTGTCAACATTTGCTGGATCGACGAAGCGCTCCTGCCGACCTGTATAGCCAGTTGGGGAGTTGGGGCTGAAGATGTTGACGACTTAGGTTGATATGCCGACACAGTGAGCTGAGGGTCCTCAGTCACCTTCGAAATGGATCCTTCTTCCTCCATGGGGGGTTGAACCACTTCTTCTTCAGGGCCTTCTTGCAGTAGGTCCTGTTCGGTGTCAGTGGACACCTTCGACATCTGTTCTTGGTGGATGTCCAAGCCTTGTAGTGCCTTGTTGATATCTGCGTCCACTGTCCGTTGAATAAAGGGAGGCTGGACCTCTACCTGAGGCACAACCGTACTGGATTGAGCCTTAGGGAACAGTAGTTACTTCAGAGATTCGTTAGGTAGGTAAGGTCGCGGAGAGTTCTTCAGGAAGCCTCATACTCACCTTCGAAGGGTTTCCCTTGCTGTATCCCTTGACTCCGTAGTGTCAGGGATATCTTCTCCAAAGCCGCCGGTCAGCAAGGTCGAGCAGTTGGAACAACCCTTCGGGTCCCAGTACCTCAGGGATCCAGATCGATGCAGCAGGGGCCATGAGACCTGTACATCGTATGCCCACAAAAGTCCTTGCTTTGGTGGTTGCAGAATACAACTGTACACTTCACCGTTGGCTCCTCCTGTAAGGGAGAAAAAGGGTGAAATGAGTACTTTGTTATTTATATCATTGATATAATGCATACTTAAAAATAGTAATACTTAATATTATATTTAATAGCTTAGGATAGTAAGCTAGAAAGGAAATAGAAGAGACACATATCTGTGTTTCCTCTCACAGGCAGTTGCTGAACCTCCGTCAATATTAATATTTAGATTCCTTATACTGTAAGGGAAAATACAGAGTGGAATAACTCTCGTACGTAGAGCCGGAGCTAGTGAATATTTATAATAACTCCTCCACCTGTAAAATATTAATACTGAACGGTGTTTCATGAGTGTCCCGATAATCAAAGGATTCATCAGGGTGTTGAGTGATTCTTCAACCTCGAAAGGATACACAGAGTACGGTATGTTAGAAATACTTGTACTACTGTATTGTTGTATACAGTACTGTAGTTTTACCAACTACTGTATTGTTATATTCTGTAGTTTTCCACCTACTGTATTGTTATATACTGTAGTTTTACTGCCTACTGTATTGTTGTATACTGTAGTTTTACCGGTACACCACCGGGGTTAAGCTTGTGCCTGGCAGCAGTAAGTGATAGAGAGAGAGAAAGAATAGAAAGGAGTGTTTCGTATTATTATGGTTTGGCACAATAAATGTAGGAGGGCTACTGCTGTCTACTTTGTCCTTGCCAGAATGAAAGTTCTAATGGAAGGGGAGGAATGCATCTGATTCTAGCTTCCATCCAGCCACAACTTTTGCCGCCGGCTGTACTGCCGGTTGCAAGGTCTGTGGATGGCACTCCAAGAGAGGACTGAAGAATTCTCAACTGTATAATGGGTTTCCCACCGGCAGCCGCCAGGGCCGGCTCAGTCTTTCCCCCGGGGCACTTGCTTCCGGTGAAGGAAGGACATAAGGGGGAGTTGGGCGGGGTGGCAACCTAACCGCCACTGGTAGTGTCTCGGCCGGCAACTTAGTCAACCCAGCAAGCCGGGATAATTGTAGAATACCGGCCAAAAGAATGTTGTGACGGCTAGGCCGACACTAAAGGACAGAGGGGGGAGGGAAAAAGGTCTTATAGTTTGCAGGGGAGATAGGCGGCGGCAGGCATGCCGTCTACTTTCAGCTGTAAACCAAGGAAGCATGGCTTCCTGTGCCGACGCCGTCGTGGTCGGCAGAGGAATTAGAATTCCCCTGTCGGCGACAATGTTGGCTTTAAGACATGTCTTATAGTCTACAAGGGAGAAAGGCGGCGGCAGGTAGGCCTCCTACTTTCGGTTGTAAACTAAGGAAGCATAGCTTCCCATGCCGAAAACGTCGTGGGCGGCAGAGGAATCATGATTCCCCTGTCGGCGACATTGTCGGCTGCAGGACAATACATCCTGAGTTACCGTCATACTTCGAAGCCGGGATACTCGGTGGCAAAGAAGATCGACGTTAAAACTATCTAAGTCAAGCCGGAGTTAACTACTCGGTGGCGATGACGAAATATAGGGTTGCTGCTTGGGGTGGCTGTGCTCGGGGGGAACGAAGGGTTTATCCTCTTTTCTCTAAAAGAGAAACATATCGAATTATACCAATAAATTCTAGGGGATATATATCCCTAACCGAATTAATAGGAAACGATACAAGAGGTTAAACAATGGGATTTACATTACTAGCGTATACCGAACGGGTTAGGCATACGAAAGTATCGTTACATATCGGAAGAGGAAATATTATATGTATGCAATCATCGCTAGTATAAGTTTCTTTATAGCTAAATACCGGGAGTGTCGCACTGCTAACTAAATAATTTGCATTTATGGCGTGCTGTGTTCCACTTAACTCACTTAAATTATACAAATTCAACTGTGAGAAGGGAGCTAAAAATTATACACAGGAAATATCAAATACTCAACTTTCCAGAGGATGAAGATGCTGGAGATGGCATGATAATAATCCAATAAACAGTAACAACACCGAGAGAAACGCTACAGTTCAAAGGAATGATGGGCCGTAGGAGTACAGGGAGGGGTTCCACCGGGTACCTTGATAACGGCTCCCCTTTCGTTCGCCACTCTTCCCCCTCAGAGAATTAAATCTATTCGGAGTGAAGATTGCTATGTGTCGTATCAAAAAATACATGCCCTGATTTTATGCGATATCCTTAAAGATATATTAAGGATACTCACGCCAGGAGTTAGAATTCTAGAGACCTATGGTTAATTCTCTGGGAGTATCACTGTAGCAAATATCCTTTAGAAAGCTACCTAAAGGAACCTTCCATCAGGACGACATGGCCGAGCCCAAAAAATTCTATATCAATAAGTACATTTTCAAGTTGAAAAACACAATGAACATTACATTATTGTATGTACTGTATGAACATACTATATTACGCATATCCAACATTACTGTAGTGATATATTTTTCTTTCATTTTGGTAAGTAAATGGAAGGTTGTTAAAAGGAGAGGAGGCAAGGAAAAGGTGGGCGGAATATTTTGAAAGTTTACTGAATGTTGAGGATAATAAGGAGGCAGATATAATTGCTATTGCAGGTGTTGAGGTGCCGGTGATGGGAGATGAGAATGAGAGAGAGATTACAATAGAGGAAGTGAAGAGAGCACTAGATGAAACGAGAGTAGGAAAAGTGTCTGGTATGGATGGTGTGAGAGCTGAGATGTTGAAGGAAGGGGGTGTGACTGTACTTGAATGGTTGGTGAGATTGTTTAATGTGTGTTTTGTGTTGTCAATGGTACCAGTAGATTGGGTTTGTGCATGTATTGTACCACTATATAAGGGTAAGGGAGATGTGCATGAGTGTTGTAATTCAAGAGGTATTGGTTTGTTGAGTGTAGTTGGAAAAGTGTATGGTAGAGTAATGATTAATAGCATTAAGGATAAAACAGTATGCAATCTTAGAAGTACAGGGTGGTTTTAGAAGAGGTAGGGGTTGTATGAATCAGATTTTTACAGTAAGGCATATGCGAGAAATATTTAGCAAAAGGTAAGGAGGTGTATGTTGCGTTTATGGATCTGGAGAAAGCGTATGATAGAGTTGATAGGGAAGCAATATAGAATGGGATGAGGTTATATGGAGTTGGTGGAAGGTTGTTGCAAGCAGTGAAAAGTTTCTACAAAGGTAGTAAAGCATGTGTTAGAATAGGAAATGAAGTGAGTGATTGGTTTCTGGTGAGAGTGGGGCTGAGACAGGTATGTGGGATGTCGCCGTGGTTGTTTAACTTGCATGTTGATGGAGTGGTGAGAGAGGTGAATGCTCGAGTGCTTGGACGAGGACTAAAACTGGTAGACGAGAATGACCATGAATGGGAGATAAATCAGTTGTTGTTTGCGGATGATACTGTACTGGTTGCAGACACAGAAGAGAAGCTTGACCGACTAGTGACAGAATTGGAAGGGTGTGTGAGAGAAGGAAGTTGAGAGTTAATGTGTGTAAGAGTAAGGTTATGAGATGTACGAGAAGGGAAGGTGGTGCAAGGTTGAATGTCATGTTGAATGGAGAGTTACTTGAGGAGGTGAATCAGTTTAAGTACTTGGGGTCTGTTGTTGCAGCAAATGGTGGAGTGGAAGCAGATGTACGTCAGAGAGTGAATGAAGGTTGCAAAGTGTTGGGGGCAGTTAAGGGAGTAGTAAAAAATAGAGGGTTGGGCATGAATGTAAAGATAGTTCTATATGAGAAAGTGATTGTACCAACTGTGATGTATGGATCGGAGTTGTGGGGAATGAAAGTGACGGAGAGACAGAAATTGAATGTGTTTGAGATGAAGTGTCTAAGGAGTATTGCTGGTGTATCTCGAGTAGATAGGGTTAGGAACGAAGTGGTGAGGGTGAGAACGGGTGTAAGAAATGAGTTAGCAGCTAGAGTGGATATGAATGAGTTGAGGTGGTTTGGCCATGTTGAGAGAATGGAAAATGGCTGTCTGCTAAAGAAGGTGATGAATGCAAGAGTTGATGGGAGAAGTACAAGAGGAAGGCCAAGGTTTGGGTGGATGGATGGAGTGAAGAAAGCTCTGGGTGATAGGAGGATAGATGTGAGAGAGGTAAGAGAGCGTGCTAGAAATAGGAATGAATGGCGAGCGATTGTGACGCAGTTCCAGTAGGCCCTGCTGCTTCCTCCAGTGCCTTAGATGACCGCGGAGGTAGCAGCAGTAGGGGATTCAGCATTATGAAGCTTCATCTGTGGTGGATAACGGGGGAGGGTGGGCTGTGGCACCCTAGCAGTACCATCTGAACTCGGTTGAGTCCCTTGTCAGGCTGGGAGGAACATAGAGAGTGTATGCATGTATGTAAGTAAATAACAGATAGTAACCTTTTTTTCCTTTTAATCTCTTAATTATTACAATCAATTTTACAGCAATAAGTAAATTTTAAGTTGAAAAACACAATGAACAGAACTGTATTGTATGTGCAAATGCACAATGCTACTACATATACCAAACACATTAGCAATTTATTTTTCAATATTTAACTTAGCCAGTGATTATAATAGCTGCAACTCTGTTGCTCGACAGAAAACTCTAAGGTAAAATTCGCCAGCGATCGCTATACAGGTTGCGGGTGTGCCCAACAGCGCCATCTGTCGTCCAAGTACCCAGTACTCAATGTAAACAAAGAACTCAATTTTCTCTCTGTCGTGCTCCCGACAAGACGTGCTTATTCGCTGTTGCTAACTGGATTTGTTTTCACAACTAATTGGTGAAGTACACGTTTCTAGTTTTGAGCTTTCGCTGTGCAGGCTTTTTCTTCACAATTCCTTGAACTCTTTTTGATTACGGATTCTTTGTTGATGACTTTTTGATAGTTTTTGAATTCCCCTTTGACCAATTCAAAATGGCTGACCCTTCACAAGTCCCAAAATTTAGGAAGTGCAATGCTAGGGACTGTTCAAGGCGTCTTCCGAAGGCCTCTATCGACCCTCACACTGTTTGTTCCAATTGTCGGGATAAAACCTGTCAATTGGAAGATCGATGTGAGGAGTGCGTTGGGCTTTCGGAATTCGATTTTATCAAATTCCAAAGATATACACGTAGGCTAGAGAGAGATAGAGTTAGGAGAAGTTCCTCTCGTTCTATTGACATTTCCTCTCCTCATGCCCCACAACCTATTCCTTCCCCTGTAGTGGTTGCTCCTAATCCCCCTTCTGGCACTCAGGAACCTTCGATGGCTGATATGATGCGTGCCATCCAAGCTCTGGGTGAGAGAGTTGAGTCACTGGCTAGTGACCGTAATCAGCTCATGGCGGATGTCAAGGAGCTAAAGTGTAAAAGTGCAGTGGGAAGTGATAAAGTGAGTGATAGTGTTGTGGATAGTGTTGCGCTTGAGGGTTCGTCTGTTCGTGTCTGTCGTCCTCCTAGTCCGGGACCTCTTGCAAGCTCCCAAGTCCAGGGGAGAAGCAATGTCGTACGACAAATGGGTTCGAGAGGCTTTAATCAGCGAACAGACGTTCCCTCCGTGGTTTCGGGCGTATCTACCCAAGATCGCCCCTACCAAACAAAGACGAGAGAGCCCATTTATACCTCGTCTGCGGAAGAGGTTTCTCGCAAGAAACCATGGACCAAGGTCTCACGACCGTTAAAGCGCAAGTCGGTCCCTTCCGCGCAAGTCCAACGGCCCAGCTGTAGCCACTGGGTCAGTTCGGACTCGCTGCAGTCATCCGATGACTGCTCACCTCCTAAGAGAGGTAAAGCGGTACCGCTTCAGACAGTTACACCGTCTGTCGCCGCACCTGCTCCTGTAGACCCTAAGTGGTCTTTACTGCAAGACATGCAGTCGCAACTCACGTCGCTTATGCAGGACTTTCGTGCGGAGAAGGTTGCTGCCGCACCAGTAGCTAGTGCAGCTCCTTGCCTACAACCACCCACACGATCGGTTGTGCGTCCTGGGGATGCTGAGGTAACCTTCTCACGCACTCCAGTTGAGAGAGTTCCGCCACCCATGCGTTCCAGTGTGATCTGCCAGCCGCATGTTGACGTTCAGCGACGCACGGAGGTATCCGTTGACGTCCGTGAGGTTCAACAACCGTCAGAGTTGTTTTGTTTTGACGCGGTGCGTCAACCTCCGCAACCCAGTGTGGTTGCCACTGCGCACCCACATCAGTCTAGACAGTCTGGAGTAGACGCTGTGCGTCCCCGCGCTGCTATGGTTGTTGCCAGCTCACAGACTGGGCAACAGTTCCATGACGTTGCGTCCGGCTCAGTCACGCATGCACCCGTGCGGCCGGACTCAGCCAACCAGCCGTTACCCACTCCGTTGCCGTTCCCTCATCAGTTATCGGATGAGGGACTTTCTGATGATGATGGTGCTGCACATGAAGATGAACCACACTCAGAACTGGACGAGCCCAAGTCTACGCAACCCTCTTTGGACTTTAGGAAAGTTTTGGCCCTGTTCAAAGAGATGTTTCCGGACCAGTTTGTGTCTGTAGCTCCGCGTTCGCCTCCGTCAGAGTTTGTGTTAGGCATGCCGTTAACTGCTCCTGCCTTTACTAGACTCGTCCTCGCACGCTCGTCCTAGAGAGCTTTGCGAGTGATTGGAGAATGGCTGCAGTCCAAAAAGAGTTTAGGGAAGACAGCTTTTACGTTTCCCCCTGCTAGACTCTCTTCTAGATCGAGCGTCTGGTATGCCACGGGAGAAGTTCTCGGCTTGGGAGTTCCTGCCTCTGCCCAGGGCGACTTCTCAAGTCTTGTAGACTCTCCCCGCCGCCTAGCCATGAGACGCTCGAAGATATGTTGGTCATCTTCGGACCTGGACCACCTTTTGAAAGGGATATTTAGAGCCTTTGAGGTATTCAACTTCTTAGACTGGTGTCTAGGAGCTCTAAGCAGAAAGATCTCTCCGACGGAGAAGGAGACTTCCTTGCTCATTATGTCCTGCATGGACAAGGCCATACGTGATGGGTCTAATGAGCTTGCTGCATCCTTTGTGTCCGGAGTCCTTAAGAAGCGTGAAAACCTGTGTTCATTCCTTTCAGCTGGAGTTACACCATGCCAGAGATCCGAACTTCTGTTTGCTCCTCTTTCTAAGTGCCTTTTTCCAGAGGACCTGATTAAGGAGATTGCTGCTTCTTTGATACAGAAGGATACTCATGATCTTGTTGCGTCCTCTGCTCGCAAAGCTTCCCCTTTGCCTACCTTGTCAGCTAGACCAAGGATGGACACTCCAGCGTCCCGTTTTATTCCGCCCTTTCGTGGCAGAGCCTCCAGCAGAGGAGGTGCTCGTGCCGAAGGGAGACGTGGAAAGAAGAAAGGAACCAAGTCCTTTAAGGGCAGAGTCTGACTGCCAACTTCTTCAGACAGCAGTGGGAGCCAGACTCAAGAACTTCTGGCAGACCTGGGAAAAGAGAGGCGCAGATGCACAATCTGTGAAGTTGCTCAGAGAAGGGTACAAGATCCCGTTTGTACGAAAACCCCCTCTAGCAACGTCCCCCATCGATCTCTCTCCCAGGTACAGAGAGGAAGACAAGAGACGGGCATTGAAACAGGAAGTGTCTCTCTTACTAGAGAAGGGAGCGTTAGTCAAAGTCCTGGACCATCAAACCCCAGGATTCTACAACCGTCTCTTCTTGGTGTCCAAGAAGACAGGAGGGTGGAGGCCGGTGCTAGACGTCAGTGCGCTGAACGTCTTTGTCACAAAGCAGACGTTCTCCATGGAGACCACAAAGTCGGTTCTAGCAGCGGTCAGAAGGGAAGATTGGATGGTCTCGTTAGACCTAAGGGACGCCTACTTCCACGTCCCCATTTAGCGGACATCCGAGCCTCCCTCTATTTGGACGACTGGCTTCTCAGAGCTTCTTCCAGTCGTCGCTGTCTGAAGGATCTAAAGTGGACTCTAGATCTGACCAAGGAATTGGGTCTCCTTGTCAATATGGAAAAGTCACAAGTGGTCCCATCCCAAACTATTGTGTATTTAGGGATGGAGATTCACAGTCTAGCTTTTCGGGCTTTTCCGTCGTCCCCCAGAACAAGCCAAGCCCAGTTATGCATCCAGAACATGCTGAAGAAGGAACGATGTTCAGTCAGGAAGTGGATGAGTCTGATAGGGACGCTATCATCCCTGGAACAGTTCGTAGCATTAGGAAGACTACACCTCCGTCCTCTTCAATATCACCTAGCATTTCACTGGAAAAAGGACAAGACGCTAGAAGCGGTCTCGATCCCCATTTCCAAGAAGATGAAGTCTTGCCTGACATGGTGGAAGGACAGTATCAACCTCAGAGAGGGTCTGCCCCTTGCTGTTCAGACTCCCAACCACGTTCTCTTCTCGGACGCATCGGACGTAGGCTGGGGCGCGACATTAGACGGTCGGGAATGCTCGGGAATATGGAACTCGAGTCAAAGGACAATGCATATCAACTGCAAGGAGCTACTGGCAGTACATCTGGCCTTGAAAAGCTTCAGGTCTCTCCTTCAAGGCAAAGTGGTGGAGGTGAACTCGGACAACACCACGGCTTTGGCGTACATCTCCAAGCAAGGAGGGACCCACTCACTGACGCTGTACGAGATCGCAAGGGACCTCCTCACCTGGTCAAAAGGTCTAAACATATCGCTAGTTACGAGGTTCATCCAAGGCAACTTGAATGTCATGGCAGATTGTCTCAGTCGGAAGGGACAAATTCTTCCAACAGAATGGACCCTCCACAAGGATGTATGCAAGAGTCTTTGGGCCACCTGGGGCCAGCCGACCATAGATCTCTTCGCAACCTCGATGACCAAGAGGCTCCCAATATATTGCTCACCAATCCCGGACCCAGCAGCAGTTCATATAGATGCCTTTCTCCTAGATTGGTCTCATCTAGATCTATATGCATTCCCTCCGTTCAAGATTGTCAACAAGGTACTGCAGAAGTTCGCCTCTCACGAAGGGACAAGGTTGACGCTAGTTGCTCCCTTCTGGCCCGCGAGAGAATGGTTCACCGAGGTACTTCGATGGCTAGTAGATGTTCCCAGAACACTTCCCCTAAGGGTGGACCTTCTACGTCAGCCACACGTAAAGAAGGTACACCAAGGCCTCCACGCTCTTCGTCTGACTGCCTTCAGACTATCGAAAGACTCTCGAGAGCTAGAGGCTTTTCGAAGGAGGCAGCCAGAGCGATTGCTAGAGCAAGGAGAACATCCACCCTTAGAGTCTACCAATCGAAGTGGGAAGTCTTCCGAAACTGGTGCAAGTCAGTATCAGTATCCTCGACCAGTACCTCTGTAACTCAAATAGCTGACTTCCTCTTATATCTGAGGAAAGAACGATCTCTTTCAGCTCCCACTATCAAGGGTTACAGAAGCATGTTGGCATCAGTCTTCCGTCACAGAGGCTTAGATCTTTCCAACAATAAAGATCTACAGGACCTCCTTAAGTCTTTTGAGACCACGAAGGAGCGTCGTTTGGTTACACCTGGTTGGAATTTAGACGTGGTACTAAGATTCCTCATGTCAGACAGGTTCGAGCCACTACAATCAGCCTCCCTGAAAGATCTCACCTTAAAGACTCTTTTCCTGGTTTGCTTAGCCACAGCTAAAAGAGTCAGTGAGATTCATGCCTTCAGCAAGAACATCGGTTTCTCATCTGAAACGGCTACATGTTCTCTACAACTTGGTTTTCTAGCCAAAAACGAGCTGCCTTCTCGACCTTGGCCAAAATCGTTCGATATTCCAAGCTTATCGAATATGGTTGGAAATGAACTAGAAAGAGTCTTATGCCCTGTCAGAGCTCTTAAGTTCTATTTAAAACGAACTAAACCTTTAAGAGGCCCGTCTGAAGCTTTATGGTGTTCAGTTAAGAAACCATCTTTGCCTATGTCAAAGAATGCCTTATCCTATTTTATCAGACTGTTAATACGAGAAGCTCATTCCCATCTGAATGAGGAAGACCAAGCTTTGCTGAGGGTAAGGACACATGAAGTTAGAGCTGTCGCAACTTCCGTGGCCTTTAAACAAAATAGATCTCTGCGAAGTATAATGGACGCAACCTATTGGAGAAGCAAGTCAGTGTTCGCGTCTTTTTATCTTAAGGATGTCCAGTCTCTTTACGAGGACTGCTACACTCTGGGACCATTCGTAGCAGCGAGTGCAGTAGTGGGTGAGGGCTCAACCACTACAATTCCCTAATTCCATAACCTTTTTAATCTTTCTCTTGAAATGTTTTTATTGTTGTTTTTTGGGTTGTCCGGAAGGCTAAGAAGCCTTTCGCATCCTGGTTGATTTGGCGGGTGGTCAAAGTCATTTCTTGAGAAGCGCCTAGATTAGAGGTTTTGATGAGGTCCTGTTGTATGGGTTGCAACCCTTGATACTTCAGATCCTAGGGGTCGATCAGCATCCTGAGAGGATCGCGAGGCTCCGTAAGGAAGACGTAGTTAAAAAGGCAGAGTAATTGTTCAAGTTGACTTCCTTACCAGGTACCTATTTATTTTGTTTTTGTTATTTTGATAACTTCTAAAATGAAATAAAAATTCTTAGCTCATAATAATGTAAACATATAATGCTGGTCTCTACCCACCCCCCTGGGTGTGAATCAGCTATTATAATCACCGGCTAAGTTAAATATTGAAAAATGTTATTTTTATAATAAAATAAATTTTTGAATATACAGTACTTACCCGGTGATTATAAATTAAAGGACCCTCCCTTCCTCCCCAATAGAGACGCAGTGGACCGAGGAGAAAATTGAGTTCTTTGTTTACATTGAGTACTGGGTACTTGGACGACAGATGGCGCTGTTGGGCACACCCGCAACCTGTATAGCGATCGCTGGCGAATCTTACCTTAGAGTTTTCTGTCGAGCAACAGAGTTGCAGCTATTATAATCACCGGGTAAGTATATTCAAAAATTTATTTTATTATAAAAATAACATTTTTCTTTCATTTTGGTAAATAAATAACAAAGTGTAATATTTTTCCTTTTAGTCTAATAATTACTTATTTTCAATATTTAACTTAGCCGGTGATTATATAAGCTGCAGCTCTGCTGCTCGACAGAAAACTCTACGTAAAAAATCCGCCAGCGATCGCTATGCAGGTAGGGGGTGTACTTCAACAGCGCCATCTGTCGTGCAGGTACTCAGTACTCATTGTAAACAAAGAACTCAATTTTCTCTCTGTCGTGCTACCGGCAAGACCTACTAATTCGCTGTTGCTAACTGGATTTGTTTTCACAACTATTTGGTGAAGTACACGTTTCTAGTTTTGAGCTTTCGCTGTGCAGGCTTTCTCTTCAATAAATCCTTGCATTCTTTTTTTGATATCGGATTATTTGTTGATGACTTTGGATAGTTTTTGAATTCCCCTTTGACCAATTCAAAATGGCTGACCTTTCTCAAGTCCCTAAATTCAGGAAGTGTAATGCTAGGGACTGTTCAAGGCGTCTTCCGAAGGCCTCTATCGATCCTCACACCGTTTGTTCCAATTGTCGGGATAAAACCTGTCAATTGGAAGATCGATGTGAGGAATGCGTTGGGCTTTCGGAATTCGATTTTATCGAATTCCAGAAATATACACGTAGGCTAGAGAGAGATAGAGTCAGGAGAAGTTCATCTCGTTCCGTTGATTTTTCCTCTCCTCATGCCCCACAACCTATTCCTTCCCCTGTAGTGGTTGCTCCTAATCCCCCTTCTGGCACTCAGGAACCTTCGATGGCAGATATGATGCGTGCCATCCAAGCTCTGGGTGAGAGAGTTGAGTCCTTGGCTAGTGACCGTAACCAGCTCATGGCGGACGTCAAGGAGCTGAAGTGTAAGAGTGCAGTGGGAAGTGATAAAGTGAATGATAGTGTTGTGGATAGTGTTGCGCTTGAGGGTTCGTCTGTTCGTGCCTGTCGTCCTCCTAGTCCGGGACCTCTTGCAAGCTCCCAAGTCCAGGGGAGAAGCAATGTCGTACGACCAAAGGGTTCGAGAGGCTTTAATCAGCGAACAGACGTTCCCTCC
The DNA here is from genome assembly GCF_036898095.1 of Palaemon carinicauda. Taxonomy (NCBI): domain Eukaryota; kingdom Metazoa; phylum Arthropoda; class Malacostraca; order Decapoda; family Palaemonidae; genus Palaemon; species Palaemon carinicauda. The sequence goes on from NC_090725.1 coordinate 181,023,681, forward strand.
GTGGTTTCGGGCGTATCTACCCAAGATCGCCCCACCCACACAAAGACGAGAGAGCCCATTTATTCCTCGTCTGCGGAAGAGGTTTCTCGTAAGAAACCATGGACCAAGGTCTCACGACCTCTTAAGCGCAAGTCGGTCCCTTCCGCGCAAGTCCAACGGCCCAGTTGTAGCCACTGGGTCAGTTCGGACTCGCTGCAGTCTTCCGATGACTGCTCACCTCCTAAGAGAGGCAAAGCGGTACCGCCTCAGGCAGTTACACCGTCTGTCGCCGCACCTGCTCCTGCAGACCCTAAGTGGTCTTTGCTGCAGACCATGCAGTACCAATTAACGTCTCTGATGCAGGATTTTCGTGCGGAGAAGGTTGCTGCTGCACCAACCTCTTGCCTACAACCAACCAGGGTTGTGCGTCCTGTGGACGCTGAGGCGACCTTCTTGCGCACTCCAGCTGAGAGACTCCCGCCACCCATGCGTTCCAGTGTACCCTGCCAGCCGCATGTTGACGTTCAGCGACGCACGGAACCTTCCGTTGACGTTCGCGAGGTACAACAAACGTCAGAGTTGTTTTGTTTTGACGCGGTGCGTCAACCTCCGCAACCCAGTGTGGTTGCCTCTGCTCGCCCACATCAGACTAGACAGTCTGGAGTAGACGCTGTGCGTCCCCGCGCTGCTATGGTTGTTGCCAGCTCACAGACTGGGCAACAGTTCCATGACGTTGCGTCCGGCTCAGTCACGCGTGCACCCGTGCGACCGGACTCAGTTGACCAGCCGATACCTACTCCATTGCCGCTTCCTCCTCAATTCTCGGATGATGGACTCTCTGATGATGACGATGCGGCACACGATGAACCACATTCGGACCTTGACGAGCCCAAGTCCACGCAACCCTCTTTGGACTTTAGAAAAGTTCTTGCTCTGTTCAAAGAGATGTTTCCGGACCAGTTTGTGTCTGTGGCTCCGCGCTCTCCTCCGTCAGAGTTTGCCTTAGGTACGCAGTCATCCTCGCCTGCCTTTACGAGACTCGTCCTTGCACGCTCGTCCAAGAGAGCTTTACGAGTTTTAGGAGATTGGATGCAGTCCAAAAAGAGTCTAGGGAAGACAGCCTTTACGTTTCCCCCTGCTAAACTCTCTTCCAGATCGAGCGTCTGGTATGCCACGGGAGAAGTTCTCGGCTTGGGAGTTCCTGCCTCTGCCCAGGGCGACTTCTCAAGTCTTGTAGACTCTCCCCGCAGGCTAGCCATGAGACGCTCTAAGATATGCTGGTCACCTTCGGACCTAGACCATCTGTAGAAAGGAGTATTTAGAGCCTTCGAGGTCTTCAACTTTATGGACTGGTGTCTGGGAGCTTTGAGCAGGAAGATCTCCCCGACTGAGAAGGAATCTTCCTTGCTCATCATGTCCTGCATGGACAAGGCCATACGTGACGGATCTAGTGAGCTTGCTGCATCGTTCGTTTCCGGAGTCCTCAAGAAGCGTGAGAACCTTTGCTCTTTCCTGTCAGCTGGAGTGACACCGTGTCAAAGATCAGAACTTCTGTTTGCTCCTCTCTCTAAGTGCCTTTTTCCAGAGGACTTGATTAAGGAGATTGCTGCTTCTTTGATACAGAAGGACACCCATGACCTGGTTGCGTCCTCTTCCCGCAAAGCCACCCCTTTGCCTACCTTGTCAAGACCAAGGATGGACACTCCAGCGTCCAGATTTATTCCGCCCTTTCGTGGCAGAGCCTCCAGCAGAGGAGGTGCTCGTGCCGAAGGGAGACGTGGGAAGAAGAAAGGAACCAAGTCCTTTAAAGGCAGAGTCTGACTGCCACCTTCTTCAGACAGCAGTGGGAGCCAGACTCAAGAACTTCTGGCAGACCTGGGAGAAGAGAGGCGCAGATGCACAATCTGTGAAGTTGCTCAGAGAGGGGTACAAGATCCCGTTTGTACGAAAACCCCCTCTAGCAACGTCTCCCATCGATCTCTCTCCCAGGTACAGAGAGGAAGACAAGAGACGAGCATTGAAACAGGAGGTGTCTCTCTTGCTAGAAAAGGGAGCGGTAGTCAAAGTCCTGGACCATCAAACCCCGGGCTTCTACAACCGTCTCTTCTTAGTGGTAAAGAAGACAGGAGGGTGGAGGCCGGTGCTAGACGTCAGTGCGCTGAATGTCTTTGTCACAAAGCAGACGTTCGCCATGGAGACCACAAAGTCCGTTCTAGCAGCGGTCAGAAGGGAAGACTGGATGGTCTCTTTAGACCTAAGGGACGCATACTTTCACGTCCCCATCCACCCAGACTCCCAACCTTTTCTGAGATTCGTTTACGAAAAGGTTGTCTACCAGTTTCAAGCCCTGTGCTTTGGCCTAAGCACAGCTCCTCTTGTGTTTACGAGGCTGATGAGGAATATTGTCAAATTCCTTCATTTAGCGGACATCAGAGCCTCCCTCTATTTGGACGACTGGCTTCTAAGAGCTTCTTCCAGTCGTCGCTGTCTGAAGGATCTAAAGTGGACTCTAGATCTGACCAAGGAATTGGGTCTCCTGGTCAATATGGAAAAGTCTCAAGTGGTCCCATCCCAAACTATTGTGTATTTAGGGATGGAGATTCACAGTCTAGCTTTTCGGGCTTTTCCGTCGGCCCCCAGAACAAGTCAAGCCCAGTTATGCATCCAGAACATGCTGAAGAAGGAACGATGTTCAGTCAGGCAGTGGATGAGTCTGATAGGGACACTATCATCCCTGGAACAGTTCGTATCGTTAGGAAGACTACACCTCCGTCCTCTTCAATATCCCCATTTCCGAGAAGATGAAGTCTTCCCTGACTTGGTGGAAGGACAGTATCAGCCTCAGAGAGGGTCTGCCCCTGGCTGTTCAGACTCCCAACCACGTTCTCTTCTCGGACGCATCGGACACGGGCTGGGGCGCGACATTAGACGGTCGGGAATGCTCGGGAACTTGGAACTCGAGTCAAAGGACAATGCACATCAACTGCAAGGAGCTACTGGCAGTTCATCTGGCCTTGAAAAGCTTCAAGTCTCTCCTTCAAGGCAAAGTGGTGGAGGTGAACTCGGACAACACCACGGCTTTGGCGTACATCTCCAAGCAAGGAGGGACCCACTCTATGACGTACGAGATCGCAAGGGACCTCCTCACCTGGTCAAAAGATCTAAACATTTCTCTAGTAACGAGGTTCATCCAAGGCAACTTGAATGTCATGGCAGATTGCCTCAGTCGGAAGGGACAAATCATTCCAACAGAATGGACCCTACACAAGGATGTGTGCAAGAGACTGTGGGCCACATGGGGCCAGCCTACCATAGATCTCTTCGCAACCTCGATGACCAAGAGGCTCCCAATATATTGCTCACCAATCCCGGACCCAGCAGCAGTTCATATAGATGCCTTTCTCCTAGATTGGTCACATCTAGACCTATATGCATTCCCCCCGTTCAAGATTGTCAACAAGGTACTGCAGAAGTTCGCCTCTCACGAAGGGACAAGGTTGACGTTAGTTGCTCCCCTCTGGCCCGCGAGAGAATGGTTCACCGAGGTATTTCGATGGCTAGTGGACGTTCCCAGAACTCTTCCTCTAAGGGTGGACCTTCTACGTCAGCCACACGTAAAGAAGGTACACCAAGGCCTCCACGCTCTTCGTCTGACTGCCTTCAGACTATCGAAAGACTCTCGAGAGCTAGAGGCTTTTCGAAGGAGGCAGCCAGGGCGATTGCTAGAGCAAGGAGGACATCCACCCTTAGAGTCTACCAATCGAAGTGGGAAATCTTCCGAAACTGGTGCAAGTCAGTATCAGTATCCTCGACCAGTACCTCTGTAACTCAAATAGCTGACTTCCTTTTATACCTGAGGAAAGAAAGATCTCTTTCAGCTCCCACTATCAAGGGTTACAGAAGCATGTTGGCATCAGTCTTCCGTCACAGAGGCTTAGATCTTTCCAACAACAAAGATCTACAGGACCTCCTTAAGTCTTTTGAGACCACGAAGGAGCGTCGTTTGGCTACACCTGGTTGGAATTTAGACGTGGTACTAAGATTCCTCATGTCAGAAAGGTTCGAGCCGCTACAATCAGCCTCCTTTAAAGATCTCACTTTAAAGACTCTTTTCCTGGTTTGCTTAGCCACAGCTAAAAGAGTCAGTGAGATTCACGCCTTCAGCAGGAACATCGGATTTTCATCTGAAACGGCTACATGTTCTCTACAACTTGGTTTTCTAGCCAAAAACGAGCTACCTTCTCGTCCTTGGCCGAAATCGTTCGATATTCCAAGCCTATCAAATATGGTTGGAAATGAACTAGAAAGAGTCTTATGCCCTGTGAGAGCTCTTAAGTTCTATTTAAGACGAACTAAACCTTTACGAGGACAGTCAGAAGCTTTATGGTGTTCTGTTAAGAAACCATCTTTGCCTTTGTCAAAGAATGCTTTATCCTATTTTATCAGACTGTTAATACGAAAAGCTCATTCCCATCTGAGTGAGGAAGACCAAGCTTTGCTGAAGGTAAGGACACATGAAGTTAGAGCTGTCGCAACTTCAGTGGCCTTTAAACAAAATAATCTTTGCGAAGTATAATGGACGCAACCTATTGGAGAAGCAAGTCAGTGTTCGCGTCTTTTTATCTTAAAGATGTCCAGTCTCTTTACGAGAACTGCTACACCCTGGGACCATTCGTAGCAGCGAGTGCAGTAGTGGGTGAGGGCTCAACCACTACATTCCCCTAATTCCATAACCTTTTTAATCTTTCTCTTGAAATGTTTTTATTGTTGTTTTTGGGTTGTCCGGAAGGCTAAGAAGCCTTTCGCATCCTGGTTGATTTGGCGGGTGGTCAAATTCTTTTCTTGAGAAGCGCCTAGATTAGAGGTTTTGATGAGGTCCTGTGGTATGGGTTGCAACCCTTCATACTTCAGATCCTAGGGGTCGCTCAGCATCCTAAGAGGATCGCGAGGCTCCGTAAGGAAGACGTACTTAAAAAGGCAGAGTAATTGTTCAAGTCGACTTCCTTACCAGGTACTTATTTATTTTATGTTTGTTATTTTGATAACTTCTAAAATGAAATAAAAAATCCTTAGCTCATAATAATGTAAACATTTATTGCTGGTCTCTACCCACCCCCCTGGGTGTGAATCAGCTTATATAATCACCGGCTAAGTTAAATATTGAAAAATGTTATTTTGATAATAAAATAAATTTTTGAATATACTTACCCGGTGATTATATATTAAAGGACCCTCCCTTCCTCCCCAATAGAGACGCAGTGGACCGAGGAGAAAATTGAGTTCTTTGTTTACAATGAGTACTGAGTACCTGCACGACAGATGGCGCTGTTGAAGTACACACCCTACCTGCATAGCGATCGCTGGCGGATTTTTTACGTAGAGTTTTCTGTCGAGCAGCAGAGCTGCAGCTTATATAATCACCGGGTAAGTATATTCAAAAATTTATTTTATTATCAAAATAACATTTTACAATTAATTTTATATCAATACGTACATATTTCAGTTAAAATTCACAATGAACTGTACTTTATGGTATGTACGAACGCACAATGCTACTACGTATGCATATCAAACTCATTAGCAATTTATTTTACTTTAATTTTGATAAATAAATAACATCTTCCTTTTAATGGGATGCTTATTTATTTACAGTTAATTTTATATCAATATGTACATTTTTATGTTAAAGAACACAATGAGATGTAAGGTACTGTATTGTATTGACTTGGGTCTTCTTTCTGCTTTTAGATAACCGTTGTTCAAAAATATCATGTGCGTGCATGTGTGTGAGGTGCTTTAGTTATTAACACTCATAATATTTAAGGTTCAAGTAATGTATACGTACATACACGTACATATTAATAGAAAGGAATCCTGCTTGTATTGCATTACAGTAAAATTGCTTAAAAAAATAAGTATATAAAAAAACTGGTAAGATAGCGACACAGGTCGAGCCCAGAAAAGGGATTTTGACGAAGGAAAAATCTATTTCTGGGCGAGGAACCTGTGTCGCCCAGTGAACCAACCCTTCTCCTTTTTCCTCACTTTGGTTGGTCCAAGCTTCGGGTGCTGGGAGGAATGAGGATAAGGGTGGAGAGGGATAGTCATAGTAGGAGGCAGCAGACTGGTGTAGGATGGCACCTTGTTTTTCCAGGGGATGTTGATGAAGGAGAGGTCTAATTGGTGAGGGACCTATGGTCGTGGTTCATATATGAACAGCATTGCATTGTATGTATTGTGTTTTGGTAGTTTGTTAATTGGTGTTTATGAACCACATTACTTACTTTACTTTGATGGCTGCTTTTCCAGTCCCATACAGCAGGGGAACCCCACTCTCTACAGGACCTCCTTTGTCGTTTTACCTTATTCGTTCTTAGTATTTAACGTTTCATGTCTTATATTCTTCATTTACTGTTTAATCGTCACTGTCAAAAGACTCATGAAATAAGAAAGTCTTTAGTTTCATCTTGAAAGCCTTAATATCTTTAATCATTCGAATGTTTCGTGGGAGCTTATTATATAGTCTCGGGGCCGCATATTTAAAGGCTCTAGAGCCTAAATTAGACATGTATGTAGGTTCCAACAGTTTGAAGCCATCTGTCTTAAAACATTTCTATGTATCTAAATTGATTTTTTTTTATCTTATTACATGTTTTATATATCAAAATAGGCTGTTATAAGCATTTTTAAATGGCTTTTTAAGTATTCATGAATACAATGGAAAATATAGCAAACTTTTGAAAAATATTTTCTAAAATCAGCAGTAAAATGGGAATGTAGGTTGTTATAGAGTAAGTGAGCATGTATATCCGAGGGTGACAAATCTTGTATACATGTATAGCTTGAGTAGCGGATCCTTGGCCTCGTAGTGAAGGGGTTAAGAACATACAGTACAGTAGTTCTTACGGGGACGAGAGCCCTTGAGTTTCTAACCCTTAGTAGGTCAATTGGGTCCTTAAAAGGAGTGATGCCGTGCCCACTAAATTTCAGAGGCAGATCGCTCACAAGGTCTTACATCTTCATAACGCTTTTGTCAAGTGCCCTCCCTTGTTCTCGATGGAAGACATGGACTATGAAACAGGAAAGTGGAAGAAGGCAGACCAGGATTCCCTCCTCCACTGAGCAGTTTCATTCAGACAACTATAGGCTGCTTCTACCTCTAGCCATCATGTCCTTCGCCTGTAGCAAGATAGCCTCCTAAGGCAAATAGTAGGGAATTTGCAACCCACAGTCTGTGATTAGACTAGGTCAACAAAAACAACTGCCCTTTTTCAATAGATAAGGCAGAGGGCACGGGAGACGAGGAGGAGAGAGGCAAGGTCAATGTCCCTTCCAGGGGTTCGCAGTTCCTACAACTCAAATGGAGGAGGTTGCTACTTTATGGGATGGAACGGTTGGCGGTAGAAGTAATATGTTAAAGATACTGCCTCCCATTCATCAGCTCTCTCCATTCTCTAATTCCTTTATCAAAGAAATCATCAACCTCTTGTCAAGGGTTGAAGAAAGACATCTTTCAATGGGTGGAAGTCCATATCACGATGCAGAATAGTGCTCTTCAGGAGGTTGTCAACGGTTCCCCCTTTTCGTGTCAAAAGTATCTGGAGGCTGGAGGCCTGTAAAAGACTTCTCAGTGTTATACAAGTATGTTCTGCAAACTTTGTTCAAGATGGAGACCGCAGCCACGGTCAGGCAGGAGATCAGGCCACTGGACTATATGATGACAATAGATCTGAAGGATGCATACTTCAAGATTCCAATCCAGACAATATCTCTGGTTTGTGATTGAGGACAGTCTTCCAGTTCAAGGTGTTTTGTTTCAGTCTTTCGACAGTACCTCAGGTATTCACCATAGTATTAACCGTAGTGCTACTTTGGGATCACGCCAATGGAATACGTCTACTTTGGTATCTAGACAAGTGGCTGATTTTTGTAGAGTTGGTGGAGACCCTTCTCTTTCAACAAAACAGACTTCTCTCATGTTGTGATAAATCGAGAAAAGTCTATTCTCTCGACTAAATTGAGTTTGATTTACCTTGAAATGGACATAAGACACAGCTTGCGGAAGAATTTTCCCATCACTGTATCGCCTAACTCGTCTGTGAGAGGTGACACTCCCCTTCCTTTGTTATCCTCAGCTACATGCACGTCAGTGATTGATGAGCGACAACGACACCGTACTGTAGTGGCATGCATGAACAAACAAAGTACCATTCCATGGCAGCTTTACCAGCTGACAGTGGCGATTCTACAATGGTCGGAAATGAATGCAGTAATCTCATTGCCCACTTTATAGCAAGAAGATCCAAATAGTTGGATCCGAGTGATCTTTGCATCCTTGGATAGCAAACAAGATAATAGCTTTATGTGGTTTGCGGACTCCAGACCTATTTGCAACCTCCCTCAATCAAAAACTCCCGATTTACTGTTCATGCATCTCGGATCCAGAAGCAGCTTTCGAAGATGTATTTCAACATCTGTGGGAAGACCTTGATGTTTACACTTTTCCACCCTTTTCCCCAATAGGGAATGTACTCAACAGGGTATGGGTGACTTCAAAATTCAGAATGACATTGGTTGCTCCAAAGTGGCCGCATGAAGAGTGGTACCCGGACTTTCTACTGCTGTTCACAGAAACTCGAGAGAATTGCCTCCGTTTCCCGACATGCTATGCCAACCCCATGTCCAGATCTATCATAACACAGTGGGGTCATTGTGTCTTTGCCCGAAGGTTATCCAGCATCTCCTCTCAGAGGAGTTTTGCAGGTCACAAAACAGATATCTGGATACCTTAGGAGATCCTTGGCCACAGTGTATCTGGCCAAATGGTCAATCTTCTGGTGGTTCATGTCATAGAAGGGGTTAATACTGTAGAGTATTTCACACAATGTTTGGTCAAGGATACTAGATCTGGTCATAATAATATCCTGTCAAAAACAAGCTTGTGATCTCTGCAAATTAACTTTCATAATCATTTCAAGGTGTTTGTGGGCATCTGCAGTAAGTTTTTAACTAAAAATTCCATTTAAAAGTATGCCAGGGTAAAGCACTTGATATAATTTTTTTGTGAATTTGGAAGTATTTGATTTTAAGTCAAATGTTCTGTAATTTTCTTTAATCATCAGTGAGGATATTTGCTTGAATGACATGCCTTAATGAAATGTTGTGTTTTTATTTACCTTTTGAAATAAAAGTGTAATAGGATGAATTTCCTTATGTATGATTTTCTATAATTGGACTGTCAGTCTTGACTTGTGGTGTTGAAGTCAGGTTGTATGAATGATTATGAAATAGGGGAAAGTGTTAGCCATTATATCCTTAGCTGAACAAAGACACTGCAACCAGATATTTTTTATTTTTTTTTTTCCTGTTCATTTCTAAATATAGTAGACCTATGAAAGCGGTATTGTTTTTATTGAATTAAAGTATAGATTTATATAGGAGGTTGAAATAAAGACATTATCACTGTACTGTTTGTTTTTCTTTTCATTTGACAGGCACGGATGGCAATTTTAACCAGAATACCCATTTTGAATTTTGATGATTACACCAAAAGTATAGAATATTTGAAAACAGTTATTTATGATACTTGTATTCTAACTAGCATTTACTTTACTCTACAGGCATGTGCAAGTGAACAATGATGGTGCCCTAGATTTCTACAAGAAGTTTGGTTTTGAAGTTGTAGAAACCAAGCAGCATTATTACAAACGGATTGAGCCTGCAGATGCCCACGTTCTTCAGAAAACTCTGGTCAAATCTTGAACTCTGGCTATGATTTAATTTGTCTCGGTGAAAATGGCATTAATGACGTTATGGAACTAGTGATTTTGAAAGTAAATTAATGCAGGACTGAATAATCTTAAATAAAATAAAAGGAAATGCACAATGATAATTGTGACAATACAGTATAGAGTTAATTTTTTTACCTCTATAAACCTCATTGTGACCTGAATGAGATAGCAAGGTTTTGGATACCATACACACTCACAGCCACATGCCACATCAATAAATTTTATCTGTAGTCACTTCTTTACTGTATTCTTAATTGCCAACTAAATGAAAGTGACTGTGTCAGTGAACAAAACGTAGATGTTCATGAAGTTCTGATGAATACATGTACAGGTTAATTATCTTATTTTAACCAATTACCTAATTGTAGAAGAAACTTCCCATGACCCTGATAAGTTCAGGTATTGTAAAGTTTAATTTTCTACTAGTTTTTTTTTTTTTTTTCTATGCAGTTTTATGTCAGGGGACAAAGAAATATATTACTCAAACTCCTGATATTTCACTGTATGGAGTGATATATATATATATATATATATATATATATATATATATATATATATATATATATAATTATTCAAAAAATCATCATAGAATTATGTTGTAAAATATGTCTGCATTTGACTTAATGATTCTCCACTAGTCTTGTCTCAGTCTTCATTTTGAACTTCTCTTCTTACCCATTTACTGAGTAAGGTTGAGATAGTCATTTGCAGCTTTAAAGTTGCATTTATATAGTACATCATGACAGTTTTCCATGAGAAAAGTTTTTGTCACCTATGCAACTGGAAATTGTGTATTTTGAATTTCATTAGAATACTAACTTGTTGTTTTTATAAGATTGAAATATATGAAATTCATTGACAATAGCCTTTAACTATCATTTTCTTAATTTCAAGTAATGTTATTCGAGTGATTTTCTGTGGTCTTCATTGAAATGGTGATTGATTTGGTAAAATTAAAGAACTTTGGAGATTGAACATATTCCAAAATTTCAAGGAATTTTCCCCTTGTATTTATCTTGAGTTTGTAGAAGGATCTGGTAAATGACTGGTAATTGTGTAAATGTGTGTACAGTTTAATTTTAACCCTTCTCATGAATTCTTCAAGTCATAATGGAAATTAGGCTTGGTATTTATGCATCATAGCTATCTTATGTTGCGGTACTTCTATTTTAATGCGCTATATTATTGGTTACCTCTTATTTATTAACCCATTGGGAGTTACTGTCTATAGTAGGCTATACATAACACTGTATAGCACAGCATTAAGGTTTTCTGCTGTCTCCCTTCAGTCTCGGTTACATCTCTTCCCATCTTTCACTTTTTGTCAATTCCATCTGGTCTCTTGGCAATTAGTTGTTGAATTTCGGTTTTACATTGTTTAAATAATTATATCTAATGTTAGGGTTATGATGATGATGTAGTTCAATTAGATATTTTCTTAGGGCTCACCTTAAAAGAGTTGCTCCTAAGTTTGAAATGTATAGTAGATGGACCAAGATTAAGTTAAAAACAACCAAGTACAGTATTAAGGAACAAAAGTAAAAGGAGGAGAATTACAAGGCAAAAGGCAATGCAGTATAGCCTAACTGATACCATTCAGAAGCTTTATTGTAATGTTTTGCTTTGAATTATATGAATTACTTTCCTAAATCCCTGCAGTTTAGTGAATCACCTTGGATCACTCCCACTCACTCAACGGTAATTTAGCTCACTTTACTTTTGGCTCGGATGGAGACTGGTTGTATCTGCTCTTCCTCATTACCTATTTTGGACTGATATTAATTTTTGTCTTTTAACTTGTTTTCCTTCTTTTATATGTTTATATATATATATATATATATATATATATATATATATATATATATATATATATATATATATATATATGTATATATATATATATATATATATATATATATATATATATATATATATATATATATATATATATATATATATATGTATATATATACATACATAAACATTCTTAATGTTTATGTATATATGTAGAAATGTAAGTTTCCTTTTCAGTGTTTGTGATGTGTGTGTGATACGTATACGACAGGTTCTCAAGACACTTGCGCAAGGCCGGGGAACCTTCCCTTCCAACCTCTCCCCCTTTATCCATCGGTCCTCCCGTTGGCGGATAACCTACCGTTGACTCGGCCGCCGCCGCAGGGGAATTGTCATCGTTTGGACCCTCTTCATTCGACTGTTATCTTCACCTTTCCCTCTTCCTACGGAGAACATATGGAATACTGAGGGAAGGGAGTGTGGCCTCTCAGAGATTGACTTCGGTCTTTCTCTTCTCAAGGCCGTTCACCTTTCATGGCCCTCCGACAGTGGACTAACAGGGGGAGCACCTTTCCCGCTCGGGGGTAGGTTTCGCTTCCAATTTTTTTCTTAATTATTTAAGTGAAATTATAATTGTTTGTAATTTAACTTTTCAGCTTCTTCTCCTTGGGGAACACTTCCCTTCGGAGGATCAGTGGTTCTTCCTATTAGTGGATATTTTTAGCCGATTTAAATAATTGTAATTCTTGTTTTATTACAATTACTCCACTCCACTTCTCCCGTCGATGTCGACCGGGGAAGGGAAAGCGCAGTACTTATTTTATGTTTGTTCCATTGGTGGTCTCCCTCCCCGTCGTGGACTAGGTGTTCCTCCCGAGGGAATTTTCTGTTACATAATTTATTTTATTTTTCCTCAGTTAGCAAAGCAGAGCTGTTCTGTTCATGCCTGGGAAATCTGCTGTCACTGCCGTCCTTCAGAGGACGTCATCCCTTCTCTTAGAAGTACGCTCGTGGTAACACCTGATCAGCACTTCATCTTCGAGGAACTAGCTCTGGCTACGCTTCCTCAGGTAGCGCTCTTGTCAGATCATCTTAGAGCACTATCAGGAGGTTCGCCTCAAGGGGTTGGACTACTTTCCCTTCCGAGGGCGAGTTTTCCTCCGCAGGTGTGGTGTTGTTTCTCCCTTCCGAGGGAGAACTTCCCTGCATCTTCATCACTTCATCGACTCCGACTGCTGTTGCTGTCTTCGCCTAGACTACGCTCCCCCCTTGCTGAGTCTCTTCCTTCGAGGGCAGAGCATAGTCTTAGGCAAGTCTCTCCTGCGTAGTGATCACCTCTCTCGTTCGCGAGAGGGGCCACTCGTAGAGACTCCTCTTTGGAGGATTGCTACTGCTGAAGGTCAGCTTGCTGACCTTCTCCTGACGACGGTGCAGCTAGTCCTCGGACTTCGGTCTTTGACTCTTCTGTGGATCGTTCGTGATCTCCATCGGTGGATGTTCGCCCTTCCAAAGGGCACACCCCAGTTCCTGATTATCCTACCAGCTGACCTGCCGTTCCTGTCCCCGGTAAAGCCTCTGGAGGCCCTACCTAAGCGTGCAGCTGGGCGCCAACGCTCTCCAGGTCGCTAGCGCCCTGCAGTGCACCAGCCCTCTCCAACATCTCATCAGCGCCAGCCTGCTCTGTCACGCTTTACAGAGCGCCCATGCTCTCCAGCTCGTCAGCGCACTAAAACGGCTTGGGGTGCGCTTTCATCTGCTCGTTCTGGTCGCAACCTCGCCACCAAAAGCAACGTGTGCCAGCTCACCAGCGCTCACCTGCTAACCTACAATTCCCTGCACAACAGAGCTCACCGAAACCTCAGCGCGCGCCCGCGCAGCTTTGGTCTCCTGCTCACCAAATGCTCTCCTGCACGCCAGTGTTCTACTGTACCCCACCATCCTCCTATACGTCAGCGTTGTCGTATGCGCATGTGCTCTCCTGTGGGCCAGCACTCTTCCCGCGCGCACGCGCCATCAATCTCCTCTGCGCCAGCACTGTCCCGTGCTCAGGGCAACACTCTTACGCACCCGCCAGCCCCCTCTCGTGCGCGCCAGTACTCTCCCTGGGCACCAGTGCTGTCCTACGCTTGAGACTTCGCCCGCAATCGCATGACTGGGCGCTCCTGCGGATTCTAGGGAGACTGCACAGCGTCTTACTGCAATGCTCTCTGGCGCGCTTGCACTCTCGGATCCAGCGCTCGCGCGCTCCTGCTGCATCCTGAGATGACTGCACAGCGCCTTACTGCGCGCCAACGCTCTCCGGCGCACATGCGCTCTCAGATCCAGCTCTTGCCTACTTGCCAGCGCTCTTTTGCGCATTCACCGAAAACTGTGCTTCAGCTGAAACTGAGCACCAGCATCATCCTGTGCGCCAACGCTGGTCAACGGCAATACCACGTTGAAAACACCGCTTCTCGTATGATCAGAGAAATTAAGCAACGTTGGGTCTGGTCAGTACTTGGACGGGTCATCGCCTGTGAACACCAGATGCTGTTGGCATTCCAGTACTCTCCTGCGCACTCGCGCTAGAGGCAAAAAGAATGAAAACTTGTTGACAGGTCACTATTGCCCCTTTCCCCTCCCCGCAAACACATTACAGCATGCCCGCTGGGAAAAAAGTGAAGAGCCTTCACAGAAGGGTTCAAGATCCTGAAGATTCCATCTTCCAAGGCAAATCAACCGCTTCTACCATCGGTCGAGACTCCTCACAGAGAACTCTTGGTCCCTTTCTCTTCAGGATTTTTTTCCTGTCAGCGAACACGATCTGAACATTGCAAATGGCCTATCATTAGTACGATCGCCAATTTCTAGCTCATCTTCCACCAATGAGAGATCATCAACCGACTGATCGCTAGATCACCGTTTGCTGATCACTAGCTCGCTGATCACCAGATCGCCAATTGTTAGCTCATCTCTCTCTGATCATTGACCTCTAGTCTCGCCGATTGCTAATGATCGCCGATTGCTAGCATGCCGATCGCTGATTGCTAGTCAATAACCAGTCCTCAGCTTGCTGATCACTAGATCGCCGATAGGCAGCTCGTCTTCCTTCGATCATCGACCTCAGCTCGCTGATCTCTGACTAGCCAATCATCAGCTTGCTGATCTCTAGCTCACCAATCGCCAGTCCGCGATCGAGTGCTGATGATCGATGGCTCACCGATCACCAACTGATGATCATCAAACCATTCTGCTGTCCCTCAGGGCTCTCCAAGCCAATCACCAACTCATTAATTGCCAACCTTCATGGGCTGACTGACCAGACAACCTTCATCTACCTGTCAGTTACCATCTTCGGCTCGCAGATCGCCGATTCACCATCATCGGCAGTTTGCCGTTGACCAGCAGTTCATCTCTCAGATGCCTGAAAACTTTAAATCAATCAATCAATCAATCATCTCTCAGACTTGCTAGTCGACCTCTGCCCGTTGTTCCCTAGATTGGAAGGCATACAACACACTTGTTCGTCATCACACCAATCCACTAAAGCGATCGGCAAACGATCGACAGCCCCATCAGCGGCTTGTCGACAGGTGACTACTCAAGAGCACTCTCCAACTGCACAGTAACCACGATACCCAGCCGTTAACCATTGATTAACATTCGCCAGACCAATGCTGTTCTAAGGAATAGCATCAATCCTATCACTGCACATGGTAAGGTTAAATGTTGCCTTACTTCTATCAGTTGTAGGAGTTCTCTCGCAAGGAAGAATCCTTACAAAGGGTATCGGGTCCCATCCTTTCGGCCACGAGTCAAGACCCCAGCATCAACAATCTCCCATGCGAAAGGATCCGCAAGGAGCTGTCCCTTTGGGTCGATGTCCATCTCATGTTGGAGGAGTTCGGACAAGGGCTAAGACCACAGGTCTTCACTTGCACGCTGGACCTAAAGGACGCATACTTCCAGGCCCAAACCATCCATCTTCTAGGAAGGATTGAAGATCAGTCTGGACAAACAAGAAACACCAGTTCAGGGCTCTGTGCTTCGGTCTTTCCACAGTACCCATCCTGAACTTACAGGATTGGCTTTTGTCTCCTCCGTTTCTGGACGACTGACTGACCTAAGCAGACTCGGTAGCAACTTTGCGTTAGCACCGGAACTTTTGATCATGGCAATCATGGTAATCCTTGGGAAGTCCTCCCTTCTCCCATCTCAGAAGACTGGTATATCTGGGAATGATTCTAGACACCAATCTCCACAAAACCTTCTCATCAAAGACAGCCGGAGAAAAGTCTCAAGACCCTTTCTCAAAACAAGAAGAACTCCCAGCCCAGAGTGGCCTCTTTATTCCTCTGACACCCATCATCTCTGGCATGTCTAGGCTTCAACGGCCGCCTCAATATTAGCTCTCTCCAGTGGTGGCTGAAGTCCAATTGGAATCATGCCTTTGATTCCCCGGACATTCTGATCCCCATGGGACCGGAAGTTTGGATGAACCTCAAGGGATGGGTGTCAGTGAGAATCTACGGAGTGGTATAACCTTCTCATACTTCCTCACCCCTCAGACTTGATGCTGTGCTTAGACACATCAAAAGAAGGGAGGAGGGACCATAGTGCTGCACCACACGACCACAGGCCTCTGGACAGAGTCCGAAAGTACCTTCACTTAAATCTCTTAAGAAATGAAGGCCAACTTTCTGGCCCTTCAACAGCCTCATCAGTTACTAACGGGCCACTCAGTGATGTGATGAGCGACAACACCACTTACCATATAGAGGCTCACATCAACAAGAAAGAAGGAAATTGCTCGCAGCCTCTTTCCATCTAACAGTATAAATACTAGCACTGAAAGAAATAGATATCTGAGGCTCGTGGAGAAGATGGCAGGTTCATCCTTGCCAAGATCTTGGACGTGTCGTACAATGCTAGTGGCATTTTTAAATTTATATCAGAAGCAGGTCTTCTTAATGCTATTTAACTTTTATAACATTTACTTCTCTGGTTTTCATTGAATATTCTTTTAATCCTTATTTATGATAAACGATATCAATGTCAAAGCCCTTCGTTGTCAGGATGCCAGAGAACTTCAAATCAATCAATCAATCAACAGTATAAATACTAAAATGGGCCAAAGTCCACTTGGTACCACTATCAGCCCGCTTCATTCCAGACTAGAGGAATGTGCTTGCCAACAAACTGTGCACATCATCTCAGATAAGGTGTATCGAAGAGTCTTTGGATCACCTTGTAGCCAAGAAAGTCCCGACTTTACGGGGTTCTCCAACTATGGATCTGTTCACAACGCCCCTGAGCTTGAGGCTTCCGCTGGTCCCCAGTCCTTGACCCCAAGGTTGTCTGGCAAGAAGCGTGCTAACAACGGTTGGTAAAACAACGACGTTTACGTCTCGTCCCTGTTTTTGTCGGAAAAGAAGGGTACTCAACAAGGCTAGAACATTGGTCAGCCTCTTAGGGCTCTCATAGCTCCGCTATGGCATTATGCAGAACGGTTTCCAAACCTTCTGCAGCTCCTGATAGAACCTCCAAACGAACCCTCTCCATGTCACAGACAACCACACTTCTAGACATCTACCACAAGTTATAGCTTTGCTATGATTGTACACCTGGAGACTACCCAGTACCTCCTCTCTCACAGAGGCTTTTCGCAGTAAGTTGCGAAGAAATTGTCTAGATATCTGAGGAATTCCTCAGCATCAGTCTACCAGTCAAAGTATAAAATCTTCTGTGGTGGGTGTCATGGGAAAGCGTATCCCTCCACTCAATACCTCTATTCCAGCAATAGCGGAATCCTCGGGTAAATGTAGGAGGAAAAGACGATCACTCAACCTTGAGCCTCGTTTTCAAACTGAAAGGAAGGGACATCCCCTCATCGCTAGATCTTAACTAACTCATGCGTACTTAAAACTTGCCTTTTCTCTCTCAGAATTGAGACCTCGCTCTCGAAACATGGTTCGAGTTCTCCGGTCTCTCGGAGAACTCCTTACGTTCCATTTCACCAGGCAACAAATTTTCACCTGGTTTAGAAGACTAAATGGTCTCTCTTTCAACATCGCCCATTCATGAGAAGGGTTAAAGGCAACATTCAGTTTCGTCCCCGAGTATGTTGCCAGACAGTCTCCAGAGGTGTCGGTTCCTAGACAACAAGTCTCCGCTCAGTAACTGATGATCCAGATCATCTGTTACTGTACCCGGAGTAAGGTTTGAGGCTCTACCTCAAGAGAACGGCAACAGCCCACCCGGGTCCCTTCTCCTGTCATCAGCACAAGAGGAGGATCACCAAAACATCATCTCCTCTGGATTCACAGACTCATCAATTACGCTCTGAATCCAGATCCTCATCCAGTAAGTCAACCTTTTATGTCAGGGGCATAGCTATGCCCCTGGCCCTTTTCAGGAGATTACTCTGTAACGTAAGTTCTGCAAGCAAGGGTGTGAATACTTCAGGTGACTTTCACAACCTTTCTCCTGCAAGACGTGACTCACAGGAACTCGATAGGATCTCTATCGGTCCTGTGGTGGCTGCACAACAGCTGGTTGTATACCTCAAGCTCCTTATTGCACAAGTAGCAGAAGGTTGAGGGCACCGTTACCTGGTTTTAGTCTGCGTGAGTGAAAAGGTTTGACTGGCTCTAGTTCTTTTCTTCATCCTCCCCTCTCTTGGGGAAAGCAGCATCCTGGGTTTTCTGCATAAGCTGACCTCAAGCCACTGTAGATAAACCATGCTCCCTTGTGTACCTAGTATTAAGTTAATACTGTTGCGTTCCCATAGCCTGGCGAGGTGGTATTGGGAAAGTCTTGGTTACAACAGTTTTTCCTACAAAAAGACTCGGAATAACTTTACCGGGACAGTCACACTTCTAAATATCTATATACACAGCTTGCGTAGGCCGCTGACCTTGCTTAGCAAGGTTTTAGCGAGGCACAGGGACTCCTTATTTTGAGTACTAACATACTCAGATAAGGAGACCCCGGGTAAAGCCAAAAGCCAGATTTGCAGGGACATCCAGCCCTCCTAATGGGTGAGTCACCCCTAAATAAATAGCGTTGGTTTGTATTACAGTTACGGAACAAATGAAAAATTCGTAGATGATTTATATTTTTCCTAATGATACAAACCTTAGCTATTTATACAAACTTGCCCGCCAGCCCTATCCCCCTTGAAGTCCTACCTCCAAGCAAAGTGAGTTAAATTACAGGTGTGTGAGTGGGAGCGGTAGCAAGCTACCCCCGCCAACTAGCGGTTTTGGTAGTTAAACCTCGCTAAATTTTAATGGCTCGTCATTTCAGCTTGGCAGAAAGTAACACCCCTAAGTAAATAGCTAAGGTTTGTATCGTTAGGAAAAATACAAATTATCTACGAATTTGTCATATTGAGAGGTATCACTGTACTAGCTAAGCTACAACCCTTGTTGGAAAAGCAGGATGCTATAAGCCCAAGAGCTCCAACAGAGAAAAATTTCCCAGCGAGAAAAGGAAACAAGGAAATAAATACCATATTTCGTATGTCTTAAGAAGCTACAAGTGTTAAGACTCACCCAATATTTAGCTAAGGAATTTATGGAAAAAAAAAAAGGAAATTGAGGATTTTAAAACTATTAAAGCAGTAATTCCTAGTCAGCGATTCTACAGGGGGATTTTTTTGGATGGCACAGTAAATTTTCATAATTTGGGTGCTCTATGAGATGTGATAGGTAAATATTAATTACCTGTGGATCTGTTAACCCAATTTTATTACGTGTTCCTATAAAAAACCACTAAACCAGTCGTAAATGCCACCATCCTAACGATATTTTCAAGTGGTTATTTACATGAAAGTAGTGTTGTCAATTATTCCTTCTCAAATTTTGGTAAAGTAAACTTCCAGTAACATTTCCCAAATTACTCCTGTATAGACTTTCATATAAAATTAATTGTTGATCAAATAAAGAATTCTCTAGAAATTTTACAAGGTAGAATATCTTTTTATTTTTGTGTGAGACTAGGTCTATTTAGTTTACAGCTAACTTGGTAAATGCACTCAACTTGCAGTGAGATGGTTTTTGGGCTTGAGCCATGTCGTCCTGATGAAAGTCCCTCAAAGGCAGCTTCTACTTGGGATATTTCTGTGACTGATATACCCGAGAATTTTACCCAAGAAGTATCACAGGGTTCTATCCTCTGGAGCGAATATCCTGAGAAATATCGTGTATGAAACGGGGACGTATTTAAAACAAGCCACGGCTATCCTTCCCCGAATAGAGTTAACCTTGGCTCGAAGGGTATGGGATAGGTTTGGATATGTGAATGAGAGAGCCGTTACAACTCCGTCCCCAGCTTGCTGAAAAAATTTTCGTTGGTTCGCCATTCATTCTAGCACTGCCATCTTATTTGTTATCGCGAGTTTGTGTTTATTTTCAAGTTTTCAGAGTGTTTTTGAGACCATGGATGTTTCTGCTTCTTCCTCATCGCTTAAGTTGAGTACCATTTCCCTTTTTGTGGAGAATTTTGCGTCTCCACCCTTGTGTTTTTGCGCTAAGCATCCGTTAATTGTCCGCAGTCGCCGAATGGCTGAAGCTGGTGGCTCAAGTCTCCATATCGCTCAGAATTGCATATTAATTCTCAACTACAGTAGTCTTGTAAAAGTGTGTTAAATATTTTCTTTTACAACTGTAGTATGATTATAGTTTAGACTTTTGCCACATTTTACATGCTGGTCTT
>NC_090725.1:181048941-181078941 GCF_036898095.1 Palaemon carinicauda
AGCCATTAGAATTTAACGAGGGTGTATTACCCCCGCGCTAGTTAGCGGGGGGGTAGGGGAGTGGTAGCTAGCTACCCCTCCCCCCCTCACACACCGGTGAATGCTTCACTTTCACTTTTGGCTCGGACATGGACAGAAGTCTCTGTCTTTGTCTTCGCTTGGCAGCCATTGTTTGTTTTGTCTTTACTTAATCACTTACTTTTCTTTTACGCAATATATATGTAAACATTTTCTCATGTTTATGTATATATTTGAGTATAGAAATCAGTAAGTTTCCTTTTCAGAGTTTGTGCTTGTGTGTGTAGTGTACGATATCTCCGTGGAGCCCTCGGCAGTTAGGCCGCCATGGTGTAATTTCATGGGTCGCGATCGAGTTTGACTTCAGTCTTTCTCTCTCTCTCTCTTGAGGTCGTTCACCCTTTTACTACGTTACTACGCCTTTTGTAGCTTCCTTCCCGTGGGGGGGGGGGTTGCTACGCCGTACGTTTTGTCTCAATTAGTTTATGAATCTAATTGTATTTGTTGATTTTTCAGCTTTGTAGAACGATTCCTTTCGGGGTTTTCGTTCTGTCTTTAGTGTTCATTCATTTTTAAATTACATAATTACATAGTTACATAATTATAATTGTTATAATTCTGTGTTGGTTACAGCTCTACTTCCGTGAGTGTAAGTGGTTGTGAGGGCACGTGCCTGTTGTGTAATTCTTGTGTTCCTTTCACTCGGGATTCCTCTTCGGAGCCTTCCCGGGGGAATGAATGTGTACTAATGATTTTTGATTTATTTTTTTACAGTTACCGATCTAGTTCGTTTCTGTAATGTGGCAACGGTGTGAGCTGTCTTGTTGAGGCCTGGGGATTCGGCTGTTGCTGCCTCCCCTATGGATCTTCGTTAGGGGCGTGTCTCCTTCTTCTGGAAGTACTCCCGTGACGATTGACAGCTCTCCAGTTCATTTTAGAACTCTCAGGAGGGTCGCCTCCTTGGGTGGGTAACTTTCGTTCCGAGGGAAGTTTTTCCTGTCCAGGCTTGAGTTTTTCCCCTTTTGGGGGGTTCTTCTCTTGCCTTTTTTTTCGTGCGACTATGCTCTTGGTGCTGAGCGGTCGCACCTGCAGTTTCGCTCAAGGGGCTGGGCAACTGCAGGAGCCCCTCTTTGGAGGATTGCTCCTTTTAGGTCACTGGCTGACCAGTCTCTTCTACGAAGTGTTTCTCTTTCGTTCGCGAGAGAGTACACTCATAGAGACTCCTCTTCGGAGGATTCTTCTGCTGTTGTTGCTGTTGGCCTCCTTCGCCGTAAGGCTCTCCGTCCGCCTCGTCGTAAGGTCCTCCCATCTCCCTATAAGGGTGCTATGAGGCGCCTTTTTGAATCTCCGTGTGCAGCCTACAACTCCTTCTTCTTGATCTTCCGCCCCTGGTGCAGATGGACAGCAGTCTGACCTCGTCTTCCGACGGGCAACGGTCTTCCCGACGGACACGGTCTTCCGACGGACATCAGTCTCCCGACGGACAACGATCGCTTCGGGGCAAAGGGTTGCCTCCCACGGGGGTTCTTCCCTTGCGTGTCAGGGTTCCCCTGCGCGCCCTTCTGCTGTGTTCTCTCCTGCTCAGTGTTAGCGCACAAGCGCTCTCCTGCTCCTGCTCAGTGTTAGCGCACAGGCGCTCTCCTGCTCGTCAGCGCTTTCCTGATCGCTAGCGCTCTCCTGTTCGTCAGCGCTCTCATGATGATCATCTCTGCTGTTCCTGTTGGTTCCTGTTACGCGCCCTGTGCGCCCACGTTCGCCCTCGCGATCTAGAACTTCGGTTCAGGTCTTGGACAAGGACTCTTCTTCTAGCCACAGGCTTCCACGCGTTGCCTTCTGATCACCAGCTCGCCATCGACCATAGACGCGTCAACGTTCACCTGCTCGTCAGCGATCTCCTACGCGTCAACGATCGCCATCGATCTGCCACGCGTGTCAGTTCCCCTGGACACCATCAGTAGCGATCTAGCGCTCGCCTGCTGTGGACCACGATCTCCGGTAGCTGAGTCTTGCCGTAGATCTTCCTCCTGCTCGCCAGCGCTCACCTTTACTTCTGTCCTTCTGGGCGCCAGCTTTCAAAAATCGCCAGCGCACATCTGCGCGCCCTTTTCTGCCACGCACCAATGGACGCCAACGGTTTTCTGACCGTCTAGGATCGCCTGATTAACAGCTTGCTTCGGCGCTCACCTTCCTGATGCACCTGCCCGCCTTTTGTTAGCGCGATGCGCGCTAACCATCACTAGTCTCTCTCGTGTTGGCAATCGCCTACGCGCCTGCGCGATTCTTCACCTGCGCGCTAGCGTTTTGTTAATGCACCACCGCTCGCCAATGCGCCGTCACTTACCGACGCGCCATCGCTTGCCAACGCGCCTTCACTCACCTACGGGCTATCGCTCGCCAAAACACGCCATCGCTCGTCAACTCGCCATCGCCCGCCTACGTGTCATCGGTCTCCCGACCGCCTGCGCTCACCTGCGCGCCCACGTGCCTGCGCGTCCACACGCCCACGTGCCCGCGCGACCGCACGCCCACGTGCCTGCACGCCTATGCTCATGCGCGACCGCGCACATGCTCTCCAATGTTCGCCCGCGCGCGAACCAACGGTATTCCATCGCGCGGACGGACGGTGTTCCGTCGCGCGGACGGACGGTGTTCCGTCGCGCGGACGGACGGTGTTCCGTCGCGCGGACGGACGGTGTTCCGTCGCGCGGCCGGACGGTGTTCCGTCGCGCGGGCGGACGGTGTTCCTTCGCGCGGGCGGACGGTGTTCCTTCGCGCGGGCGGACGGTGTTCCGTCGCGCGGGCGGACGGTGTTCCGTCGCGCGGTCCAACGGTGTACCGTCGCGCGGACGGACGGTGTTCCGTCGCGCGGGCGGACGGTGTTCCGTCGCGCGGGCGGACGGTGTTCCTTCGCGCGGGCGGACGGTGTTCCGTCGCGCGGTCCGACGGTGTACCGTCGCGCGGACGGACGGTGTTCCGTCACGCGAACCTACGGTGTTTCATCGCGCGAACGTCGGCTTAACTCATGCAGTATCCATTGCTCGCCTATGGGTTATCGCTCGCCGACCACCAGCTCTCGCCCTTCCTACCACACTCGCCCTCCTTCTGCGCTCCTTCGTTTGCGTTCCTGCGTGCCTGCGCATGGGCGCTTCCACGTTCGCCCACGCGCAAACCATTGATTTACCATCGCGCGAGCGCCAGGGCGATTGCGACTGCGATACCCATTGGGGTTTCGCAGCATGGCCAGCCTGGCGAGTCTTCTGGAGCGTATTTCCAGAACACGGCCTCACCCCATAAACGCAGAGCATGGCACATGCAAGAGCAGGAAGAATCTTCAGGGAGGTCTGAGCAACATTCTTCTTTCCAGAACCTGGGTTAGCCCTTCCCCGTCATTCCCTGGAAGGGTTTTGCCAGGGAGCTTTCCGTTCGAGATTTCTCCATCGGCCAAGGGGTGACTGGTTTACCCCTTCCTCTTCTCCATCTCGTGAAAGGGGCTTACCAGGTCCTTTCCCTCCTCGGTTGCGACCCGAGGTTTTGTTCAAGGAAGCTACAGGAAGGTCATGGGTACTTTCTTCCTCTCGGGCTCAAGCACCTTGGCGTTTCGTCGCCAAGTTTCGAACATGCGGGCAAGCTCGATGTTGGACCATCTGGATGCAATGACCGAGGGCTTCCTTTCGGGTGTCTCATCCGTGGATGTCGACAAGCTCAGACACCCTTCCATCCTTGGGAAGAGTTTGTTTGTGCCCAAGGACAGAGACATAGACAGCGGTTGTGCGGAGGAAGTCGACTTCCGTTTTCACTCCTCTAAGGCGCTTTCTTCCAGACCTTGCAGGGCTCCAGCGCCTCTTTCTTTCAGCCTCGTTGGCCTAAGTTATCGGACCGGCTACGACAACTGAGACAAGTGGCACGGGAGGCTCTCCCGGGGGGGCATAGTCCTAGAGGGAGCGGCAGAGTTCACGAACTCTAGGATTGGCAACCCCCCCTTGCAGGTTTCACTCTGGGAGGATGCCTAAGGTTACTCATCCGGATGACAGCTTCCCGATGCCCATTCCTGCACGATCTCCGTGATCAGCCAAGGATATCGCGCCTGCCGTCTCTGTCAGCGAATTCAGGGTCTCTGAACCTCTATGCTATAGGGTCGGCAAATGTTTGCCCGTTTGGGCAGAATGATCCATGCCTTAGGAGAAGGTCCTCCATAGGATCGTCGACGGCTTCACCCCCCGGCTTCTTCAGTCGATCCTTTCTCGTAAGAAAGTATCTGAGACGGGAATTCCATAGTCGACCTCTCAGCTCTGATCAAGTTTGTCGAACAAACTTCGTCCAGCGTGGAACAGCAGAATCGATCAGACTGGTAACGAGGCGACAGGACTCCTTAGGCCCTGGATCGGAAAGACGGGTACTTTCAGTTTTCATTCCATTCATCTTCCAGGAAGCTCGTGGAATTCAGCCTAGACTACAGGTATTCCTGCTTAAGATGCAGTGTGGCGTTCCCGCCGTGGCATCGCAGGTTTTTCCCCAGAGAACTCTCCCTGCTTTTCTCATGGCCGCTCGGGAGCAGGCTGCCGCCTCCTTCGCCTTTTGGAGGTCTGGTCAACTCCGGTAGGCTCGGGTTCGACCTTCTTCAACGCCGGGACAAACTTCCGGATCCTTACCATGAGTGGGGGTTCATGGTAATTTGCTAGGAGCCTTCTCTTCTTCGGCCTCAACATCTGGAGTATCTAGCCATGATATTGAGTCAACGGCCTTACCACGTTGGAAACCCCGCTTCTCGTCCGTCCAGCAAGGTTAAGCAACGTCCGGTCTGGTTGGTAGTTGGATGGGTGACCGCCTGGGGACGCCAGATTCTGTTGCTGCCTCCTCCGAGCCTTCCCTTCAGTTGACTGGCAAGGCTGAGGAGAATCGCAGTACGTTTTCAGTCGGGCAGAGCTTTCAGCCCTACCTTGGAACGTTTCCTAGGTCTCTTTCCTCATTGACCCGTCTAAAGTTCCGAATGGTCGCCTCAGGATAAGTTCCCTGTGGGGCGGCCCAAGTTCCGGTGGTTTCAAAGCAACGATTAACCGGACTTTCTGGCCCCTATGGGACCAGCGGGACAATTAGACCTGCAATGGGGGTTGACCTATGGAACCTCTTGATGGTAGTGGATATTATTGTCATTTCCCCACATTTTTTATGCTGTTCTCGGACTCGTCATAGAAAAAGGGGGGGGGGGGGGCGCATGTTCCGGTCCAGGCCTATGGTCAGGACCTGAAGGATACCTCTCCATCATTCAGGCAGGCTTAAGGGGCCGTAGTCTGGCCCCTCTACAGATCCTACAGCTCCTGCCGAGTCGCTCCGTGCGCGACGACTTCATGGTACTGGCGTGTTCTAACCAGCAAGGGACGCATTTTCATACCTTCGCATCTTGCAGTAGAGATACTGAGATGATTTGAGATCCTCTCAATACCACCATCGGCTCGCTCATTCCGGGCAGAGGAATGTTCTCTCCGACTATCCGAGCGGAGCCGCGTAGAGAGAGTGTACCTGGGGGTCTTTGGCCTTGAGTAACCAGCAAGTCCTGGCCTGGGGGACCTGATCGCGACAGCTTGGAACCTCAAGCTTCCGCTGTTCTTCCCCTCAGTCTCAGACCCCGAGACTCTTTGGCAAGATGCATTCCGGTGATGGTGGGACAACATCGACACTTGCGTCTTCCCTCCTTTGTTGTCTGTTGAGAATGGGTCTCAACAAGACCAGGTTGTCTGTCAACCTTTCAATGGCCCTGAGAGCTCCACTGGGACTATATGCAGAACGGTTTCCGGACCCTCTGCTTCCCCTGACGGAATTCCCGGGAGAGCTTCTCCCACGGCACAGGCTACTCAAACAACCACACTGCAACATCTTTCACGAGCCGGGGCGTCGCTTCGGCTTCATGCCTGGAGACACTATGCCTCCTCCTCAAGAAGAGACAACCCGCTACAGTCGCGGGACGGAGGTCGCGTCATCTGCGATAGTCATCCGCAGGGGTCTTCCAGGCGAAGTGGAGAGTCTTCGGTGGTTGGTGTCGTGGGAGATATACCTCTTCCCTTGAGGCCTCTTCTCCAGCAATAACGAACTTATTGCCTTTCGGCGGGAGGAAACTCCTTTCCGCTCTCGGCAATGAAGCCTGTCGCTCAGCCTTTCCCTGACCTTCAGGCTTAAAGGAATAACTTTTTCTTTCCCGCTGGACCTTTCCTCGCTCATGCGAAGCTGCGAACGTCCCTGCCCTAGTCGGAGTGAAACCTCCAACATGGAGCATGGCTCGGACTTTTTAGTCCCTTAAGAGATCTTCTCAAGACCCTTTACGTCAGGCCTCTGATCGTATTCCGTCTTGGGGCTCCTGCTCACTCTGGCCGCGGCCAGTGTGTAAGCAATCTTCTTGGTCTCGTACGACTCTGCCCTTTCTAAGGAATGGGGGAAGGCAACATTCAGGTTCGCTCCTGAGTTGTTGGCTAGACTCAGAATCTTGGGGTCCCGGCCCTTCGGTCCAATTCCTTCAAGATTTCGAGTCACCATTCTGTATCTGATGTCCCAAAACCTTCTCCTTCTTGCCAGTAAAGGAATCGAGAGGTTAGCTTTGGGAACAGCTGCAGTTTGTCCTCACGTGCAGTCGGGTTGGGAGCACAAGAAGGACACGGGGGAGAATCACCAGTATACCTCTTCAGCTCGGACTCAAGGACATTCATCTCGACCTGAATCCAGACCCTCCCCCGTCACGTCGCCCTACAGCACGATGTCGGATACATCGCAACGTCCCTCGCCTTCGAGTAATACTACTCTGTGACGCAGGTGCCACAAGCTGGAGTCTGGAAGCGTCTAATGACCTTCGCAGCCCGCTTCCTGCATGGCATGACCCACAGGAGTTTCGATACGTTTCTATCGCTCTGTGGTGGCTACACAACAGCTGGTCTAACCTCAGGCTCCTTTTTGGACAGGTAGCAGAAGGTTGAGGGCATTGTTATGAGGTTTTAGTCTGCATGAACGAAAGAAGTATGTCTGGCCCTTACTTCTTTCTTCATCATCCCCTCTACTGGGAAGCAGCATCCTGGTCTCTGCATAGCTGACCTCGAACCTCTGCAGGTAAACCATGCTTCCTTGTGTTCCGAGTATTGAGTCAATACTGTCGCGTCCCCCATACCCTGACGAGGTGGTATTGGGAACGTCCTAACCCAGAGTTCCTTCTGGAACTCCAGGTCAACTGCCTAGGACGGGTCACACTTCTTCCTTCACACACAAGCTTATGTAGGCCACACGGTTCCTTGCGGAGCAAGGAACTTGTGAGGTGCAGGGACTCCTTTTCTCGAGTGCGACTCACTCGGATTCTGAGTCCCCGGGTAAAGCCAAAGCCAGTATGGCTGGGGACTTTACATCCTTCCTAAGGGGTAAGTCACCCAATGTAAATAGCGTGGTTTGTATTTCGGTTACGGAACAAATGACAAATTCAAAGATAATTTGTATTTTTCCTAACCATACAAACCTTAGCTATTTACATATATTTGCCCGCCAGCCCTGTCCCCCAAGACAAATCCTACCTCTAAGTGAAAGTGAAGCATTCACCGGTGTGTGAGGGGGGTAGGGGTAGCTAGCTACCACTTCCCTTACCCCCCCCTCTAACTAGCGCGGGGGTAATACACCCTCGTTAAATTCTAATGGCTCGCCATTTCAGCTACGCTAAAAGGTAAACCTAGTGTAAATAGCTAAGGTTTGTATGGTTAGGAAAAATACAAATTATCTTCAAATTTGTCATTTTTGGGTGAGATAGCCATGTCATCCTGATGTAAGGTTTCTTTAGGTAGCTTTCTAAGGGATATTTGCTACAGTGATACTCCCAGAGAATTAACCGTAGGTCTCCAGTATTCTATCTCCTGGTGCGAGTATCATTAATATATCTTTAAGGATTTTGCATAATATCAGGGGATGTATTTTTTTATACGACACAGCAATCTTCACCTCAAATAGATTTAACTCTGAGGGGGAAGAGTGGCGAACGAAAGGGGAGACGTTATCAAGGTACCCTGTGGACCACTCCCTGTACTGCTACGGCCCATCATTCCTTGTTGCATTTAAGCAGGAATAGCCGCAGATAGAGTTGTTTCGGGTGGGGTCATTTTAAGAAAGATGGGTGGGTCCATCAGGACGACATGGCTATCTCACCCAAAAATAGATTTTTCCCTTTGCTCAAAATCCGTTTTTTGGGCTCTGCCATGTCGTCCTGATGGAAGCTTACCAGAGAATTAACTTGAAAGTACTATATCTGTGGGTTTGTATAAGTGCCTTTACTTTAAATGAGTTCCTTATATGGTCTCCTAGACCTTTATATATGACATTACCATTATTTGTCATATCCACTAAGCTTGGAACTAGCTTAGGGCTTCCTGGCCCCTGCAGGGAAAGTGTCAACTTTGACTATAAGGATTCAAAGTTTGTATCTCCATAGGGACAGACGGTAAATCTCAGAGATTACCTTTTATCCCTTGGAAAGCTGTACTCTGATTTCAAGTTGGGCCCTTCTAGGGTTTTAATAAAACTCTGGTATACTTTATTCGTCTGTAACTGAGACAGCAGCAATAAGACGCAAATACGTTCAGTATTTTACCTTGTAACTAGATTATTAATTGTAGTTACAATCAGGTATGACTCTGATCTGGCATTGAAAACACATCAGGGTCCATTTGGGAAAATATGTAATTTCATGGAAATGATGCCACTCAATGGAGATGTGAAACCAAATCTGAATGATTTGTACAGATTTTGGAAATGCCTGAACACCCTGATGCAACGTTCACTCGGCACTGGTGTTATTGGTCAGATATGCACCTATATGGAACAGTGTGTTAATCATCATTGTGATTTGCACTTGAGGGTGAATGTAACAAAGCACCCGATGCACTGGAAAGTCCCAAAGCAGTTCACTGTTCGTCGCAGGCTTAGACGACGGGTTTCTAAAATTACCCACCGCCACCACAGCATGTCTTATTTATGTACTTGCTTCGTATAGTTTGCTCTCAGTTAATTTAGGGATAGATTTTTTATCCTGAGGTTTCACCTCGGAAGAGCTGTCCTTCCTTGAAGTCTGAAGTTCTATGAAGATAGACCTTAAGACACCCTAATGGGCATAGGGAGACATCTTCCTTCCGTGGGCAGATTCTCCAAGGACCCCACCTTTTGGTGTAAGCTCGTTTTTAGTGAGAAAGTAGGATCGGGAAAATGATTCAGTTCTCCCTCTTCTGTGAACTGAATATGGCCTGCATCCCTGATAGGCCAATATTTCACTAACTCTAGCCCCTGAGGTTATTGCGAACAGAAAATTGAGTTTCCTTCTTAGCTCTTCTAGAGTACAATCCTAATTGTTCAGGTTCGAAGCATAGTGCAAGACTTGACCAACGCCCACATAATGGGCTTTGGAGGGGCTGTCGGCTTGGGTCTAGTGCCTGCTTTGGTACCTTAAAAGGGGTTCGGTTATGAGGTTCATCTTAAAGGCGTATAGAAGAGGTCTAGTCAGGGCCAACTTACACGTGGCTATCGCAGTGGAAGTCAGGCCTCGTCCAAGTAGGTAAACGCAGAAAGGGAGACAGAAACTTTTTGAAATTTCTGTTGGTCCCTTGTTCTCACGAGGGTTACCCCTTTCTTTCAAGACAATCTACATTGTCTCCAGATTGGACTTGAATTGTACTCTACAATGAAGTCGGCCACATTCTTCGAGATCCCAACCTTTGTTCACTGTTAGAGCGAAAAATTATGAGATGCAGGTTGTTGAAATGTAACAGCCGGCTTCTGCACCATTTTGGATAAAACTGGGTCCGGCAGAGGACTTTTAGAAGGAAATTGGTTGGTGGAAACATAAATTCGATTCCTTCCATTCCAGGCGAGAGACATGTCATCTATTGCTTCCGCTTAAGGTTCTCGTAAGGGGCTATATAACGAGGTAGTATCTTGTTGTCGCTCGTTGTGAAGAGGTCGATCTGCAGTTCCGGGACTTTATCGAAAATAAAGGAGAATGAGTCTGCGTCTAGGGACCATTCTGTCTCTGTCGGCTTTCGCCCGGATAGAGCATCCGCCGTCACATCGCTGAACCTTTGAAGGTGAACTGCTTGATAAGTGCCATCTTCTCCTCCTTGCCAAGTGGAAGATGGCTAACATCACGTGGTTGATGTGAGGTGAACTCGAGCCTTGTCGATTAGACATTACTATCATCTCGTTGTTGAGAGCCAATCTGACGTGGACTGTTCTGCAAAGGGATAGTCTCCTCAATGTCAGGAGGACTGTCATAGCCTCCAAGATGTCGATGCGTATCACCACTGATGTTTGTTGTGGTTGCAAGAAAATTGTCTGTGTTAGGCTCTTATTCGTTGACCACGGCCTTAATGGCGTGCGCAATCGGGTCGGTATCGACCTTGTTGAGCTCTTCGAGCATTTGATGCGTATCTTCTCCAGACTCCTGGCGCATCCTTTGGCTGTGCTTCTAGCGTCGGGTTTGTCGCTACTGCGAACCGGAGAGAGCCTAGTGCTCTTTCCGGTTGACATTTTTAAATCCTCTTGTGTTGGATTAGTCTCTTGACAGATGCCACTATTTCTCTCCTCTTCTTTAATTGAAACTTGTGAGCTGGAGAAAGGTGAGACTTCTAGCAATTGATCTTGAGACACAGGTGTTCCAGGAACTGGATCATCTTTCTGGCCGCTTGCAGACAAGTAGCCTTGGATGCTGCCCGCACCCACCAATCGACCAGTTATGCTACTACCTGTACTCCTTCGGAGCATAGGTGCTGGACGATCGTGTCCGTTAGCTTTGCGAATACCTTTGGGGCTACGTTCAGTCCAAAGGGCGTGGCTGTGAAGACAAATTTTGTTTTCTGTAGCCTGAATCCTAGGTAAGAGGAGAGGGGGCGACTGACTGGTAGGTGCCAGTAAGCAACTGCCAGGTCTATTCAGACTGTATTCATCCCTTTTTGGTAGAAAGATCCTATGTGTTGTACTGTAAGCATCCAGAACTTGTTGTTCTCGATGAACTTGTTGAGTGAAGACAAGTCTAGAATGACTCTGGGTTTGTCCAAGTCTTTCTTGGAAACGCAAAACAGCCTTCCTGAATTTATATGGACTTCGCTTGCCTCATTACCTTCTTGTTCAAGAGTTTTGAGGTTTGTTCTTCCAATAAGGGGGAAGTGTTGGAAAAATTTGGAAAGGTAGATTTTTGTTCCATTTCCAACCAAGTCCATTCATAATTTGGCTGTAGACCAAGGGATCAAAGGTCCAATGATCCCGAAAGTGGAAAAGTCTACCTCCTACCTGGAACCTCTTATTGTTCAGAGGTTCCTGAGGATATGTTTACGTGACCACGTCCTCCTCCACCCTTGGGGGATTTCCGGAGGATCCTCTTTTGGGGCCCTTACCTTTGTAGGGCCGAAAAGTAGTCGAGTGCCTTTCAAAGCCTGGATTAAATACAGGTACTGGTTGGATTAAATACAAGTACTGGTTACAAGCTGATGAGAGACCATCTGGAGGGTGGTTTACAGCTGGACTACCATTTGAGTCACCGTGGCCATGATCATGTTCGGAAATTGTGCAGTTCTAATGATGACAAGGAGGCGATAAGACTATCTTTCATCTCCTGTTCCCTTCTCAAAGGATGGTTTGGCAACTTTGGAAGGTTTGTATTTCTCTAGGATTGGGTAGGGTTTTCCCTCTTCGACTGCTCTCATGACACAGTCTAGGGCTTTCCCCGAAAGTGGGAAGGTTCAGGAGGAAGGAGCAATGAAGGTTGGATGCTTCTTGCTCAATGCTGAGACTTTGGAGTTAGTATATCCGGCCCCTTTCCGGGTCTTGGTAAGGATGGCTTGAGCCTTGTCATGTTCGAGGACAATGACTTCCTTCGGTATAGTCTCCTCATGGGATGTTTTTCATTTCTCAGTCTCACATAGCAATCTGGGTGGGCTGAAAGCTGGGCCAGAGTTGAAGCTCCTCAAGGGGATTGGACCCCAACTTATAGGAGAGATAAGGCTTCCCATTCAACATGGGCATGTGTTCCGTCTACCTCCAGGGGTTGGTTCGGAGCAGTGAGGGAGGTCAGATAATTTAAAGGGGCTTAGTGGAGTCCCTGGAAGCGCCAGGGTGTTTCCTTCCCTGTACCTCTCTCTCATCTCTTTGAGATCTTGCTTATTCTCCTCTCGTTCCTTCTGGAACAGTGCCAGCGTCTGCTGGATCGGCTCTAGGAGTGTTTCGCTCCAGCCGAGCTGTCTAGCCAGTTGGGGAGTTGGGGCTGAAGAGGTTGAGGGCATAAGAGGATATGACGGCACAGTGAGCAGAGGAACCTCAGTCACCGTCAAACGGATCCTTCTTCCTCCGTGGGTGGTTGAACCACTCTTTATTTAGGGCCTTTTAGCAGTAGGTCCTGTCCAGTGTCCATGGACACCTCTGACATCCTATCTTGGTGGATGTCTAAGCTTTGTAGTGTCTATTGATATCCGTGTCCACTGTCTGTTGGATAGGGGGATGCTGGACCTGTGCCTGAGGTACAAATGTATTTGATTGAGCCTTAGGGAACCAGAAATTATACACAGGAAAGATTAAATACTCAACTTTCCAGAGGATGAAGATGCTGGAGCTGGCATAGTAATATTCCTTAAAAACAGTAACCACACCGAGAGCAAGTGGGAGAAACACCGTGCTTAAATGGCTACTATTAAAGAAATAGTTACTCCATTGTAGTACGGGGAGGGGATCCACCGGGTAACCTTGATGACGGCTCCCCTTCAAACTCGCCACTCTTCCCCCTCAAGGCGAAAACTCTATTCGGGGTGAAGATTGCTATGTGTCGTATCAAGAAATACGTCCCCTTATATTATGCGATATCCTTAAAAGTTATATTAAGGATACTCGCGCCAGGAGTTAGAATTCTGGAGACCTATGGTCAATTCTCTGGGAGTATCACTGTAGCCAGATATCCCTTAGAAAGCTACTTAAAGGAACCTTCCATCAGGACGACATGGCTGAGCCTAAAAATTCACAACATTCTCAACCAGTGGATCAACTGGCTTTTGAGATGACACAATGCTATAGTCTCAAAATTCTAGAAACGAAGCTATGAAGCTTCACAACTCCTCGATGGATAGCTCTTCCCTCGTTAACATGGAGGAAATCGAGGCAGTTGCTGAGAGATGGAGGAAGGAGAGCCAGGACTCCCTTCTTTATTAGGCAATGACTTCTTGCCCTTACTCCTCGGCACCACTGCTGCAACGATTGTCCTTGATAAAGAGTCAAGGGGATAAGAAAGGGTCTCAACCATCTAAGGAGGCAGCTTTGAAGAAGCAGGGATCTAAGTAACTCTTTCGATCAAGAGGCTCCGAGGGTAGAGGAGCAAAGAGAGGAAAGCATTGCTGTTTCCACTATGGGGGCCATTTCTCCTACCAGTCCACTGGTGTGGGGATGCCTACAGAGTAGGCGGCAGAGGTGGATGTTCCACAGGGCCAAACATTGGTCTGTCTTCATCCTCAGAGTTGGATACCACATCCCGTTCACTCTCTCTCTCTCTCTCTCTCTCTCTCTCTCTCTCTCTCTCTCTCTCTCTCTCTCTCTCTCTCTCTCTCTCTCTCTCTCCTAACACTACATCCAGTAATGTCGAGTTACTACACGAGGAGATCTACGAAGGTACAGGCCCTCCAGGTTGAAGTCCAGCTCATGTTGGAGGACACTCTCCAAGAGGTCTGAGACAAGTCCACATCTTCTACAGTCCATTCTTTCTTGTAAAAAAAAGGCGTCTGGAGGCTGGAGACCAGTCATAGACCTCTCAGCTTTGAACGAGTTTGTCCAACAAACCCTGTTGAAGATGGATATGGCCCAGATGGTCTGGCAAGCCATCAAAGACTTTACGATAATGCTGGATCTCAAGGTCGCGTAATTCCAGATCCCCATTCATCCATTGTCAAGGAAGTACCCAAGGTTCACCTTAAACGACAAAATATAAAGATATACCAGTTCAAGGTGCTGTGCTCCAGCCTGTCCACAGGACCTCAAGGGTTCACATAGGTGTTTTTCCTAGTGTCCACCAGGACACACAAGAATGACATTCAACTCCTTCGTTATTTGGCTAATTGGATGATTCTTGCATACTTAAGGGAGACCCTTCTGTTCCATTGAGACAGACTTCTTGAATTATGCCAGGATCTGGGCATTGTGGTAAATCTCAAAAAGTCCTCACTGCAATTTTCTCAAGATCTGTTATAATTAGAGATGAAAATAGACAACAAACCAGGCAGAGTCTTTCTATCCATAGATAGAATAGAGAGAATGAAACAGGTAGTACGCCTGTTTCTGTCGCAAGACATGCTACCAGCACATCGGTGGCTGAGGCTGCTGGGGCACCTATCCTCCTTGGGGCGATTGGTACCCAATGGCTGTCACCGAACTCATTCTCTCCAGTGACAGATGGAAACATTTTGGTCTTAGCACGAAAACCCTTTGAACATGTTGTTTCCGATGGGGCAGAGCAAATGAGAGACCTGAGTTGGTGGGTGTTAGACCCCAGCCTGCTCAGGGGAATAGACCTTCTCTCTCCTCCCCTGGAATTGATGCTCTTGACAGATTCATCAAAAGAAGGGTGGGGCGAGGCTTACCTGTTGCATCACACGGCCTCCACGCTCTGGTCTGGGTTCTCTGAGCGTCAGTGCCACAGAAACCTCTTGAAAATGAGAGCAGCCCTCGACAGTGCCACATAAACCTCTTGAAAATGAGAGCAGCCCTCGACAGTGCCACATAAACCTCTTGAAAAAGCGAGCAGCCTTCCTGGCCCTCAAGCAATTCTATCAGCTCCTTTTAGGACACACTGGGGTGCTGATGAGCAACATCTATGGTAGTGGGTTACATAAACAAGCAAGGAGGTACTTTTTCACAGCCCTCTGCTATCTAGCTGTGGAAGTAATAAGATGGATGTAATATAACTCGGTAGCCATATCAGCCTGTTTCATCCCGTGCAAAAGAAATATTCTGGAGTAAAGTCTGAGTAGGAAGACTCAGATAGTTGGCGCTCAGTGATCTTTGAAACTTTTAATAAACAACAAAGTTTTGACTTTGGTGGGTTTGTCGATTATCAACCTGTTTGTGACATCCCTCGACTGGAAGCTTCCATTGTACTGCTCTCCAGTACCAGATCCCCAGGCAGTCT
Source organism: Palaemon carinicauda (assembly GCF_036898095.1). NCBI lineage: Eukaryota > Metazoa > Arthropoda > Malacostraca > Decapoda > Palaemonidae > Palaemon > Palaemon carinicauda. The sequence continues at coordinate 181,064,123 of NC_090725.1, forward strand.
GACAGGATGCCTTCCAACACAAGTGGGGTAACATGGACGTCTAATTGTTCCCCCTTTTTGCCTAGTAAGGAGGCTTCTGAACAAGGTAAGGGCATCGCAAGCCCTCTCGATGACCCTAATAGCTCTAATGTGGTAACATGCAGAATGGTTCCCAGACCTTCTGGTTTGGGACTCCCACTCACCTAATGGTGTCTCCACTTTAAGAGAAAAATGGTTTGTATATAGTGCTGGAACAAATGACAAATTTGGAAATAATTTGTATTTTTCATAACTACACAAACCTTGAGGTCTTTACACATACTGATCCCGCTATCACCTATACCCCAAGAAGTCCAGCCTGCACTTTCAAAGTGATGTATTGGTACCAGTACGGGTCTTAGTGGGGTAGCAGGCCTACCCCCTACCCCCTCCCACTAACTAGTGGTGGGTAGCTACTCGCTAAATGTCTTATGGCTTGGTTCAGCTGTTGATGAAATATATCACCATTGTAAAGTGCTCAAGGTTTGTATAGTTAGAAAAAATATAAATTATTTGCAAATTTGTTATATTTCAACGTTTTTAAAACCTGTTAAGGATAAGATTATAGCAGCATCCTATCGACTAATTGCATTGTTTATGTAAGATCCTGGAGAAGATGGTTAATGCAAGACTGGAAAATGCACTCAATGGCTGGTGTGTTGGTATGACTTGAGTCCTCTATTTATGAAGTCTTTTTTTTTACTTTGAAAAGGCTTATGCTATTGCATGGAGATATGGTGTACTTGAAACCATTCATTAGATTTAGAGCATATAGCAGTGCTTTTAATTGCAGATGTGCACTTCCCTGGTATCTTCCATATTTACTGCTGAACTATATGGCATTCGAACTACTACTGAAAAAAAAGAACATTAAAAAGAGGAGGCTAATTTTTAGTGATGCAAGAAGTGTCCTACAAACCTTAGAAGATTTTAATTCCAGTAACCCTTTAGTTTTAAAGCTTTTAGAATGGCATTTATTATTGTGCTGAGAGGTATAAGAGTTTAGTTTGCTGGGCATGGAAATGAGGGGACAGATTTACTGGCAAAGAATGTTGTAGCTGAATTGCTATCAAGAAAGCATCCCATTCTCTGTAATGATTTTTCATCAATCATCAAAAGTTTGCTTTATAATAATTGACAACAGTATTGGGACAGGTTAGATGGAAATAGGATGAGAGAAATAATGAATGCTATACTTGCATCTCCTTGGAGGTATAACAAGAGGCCTCAAATGTGGGAGACTACTTGTTCGTCGTCTTCGTATTGCTTATGCTCGGTGGACCCACAAGCTTTTGATGACTGACCAACACCTGCTATATTGTGACAATTGTTTGATACCCTTGACAGTGAATCATTTGTTGAGCGAATGCCTGACTTTTGTTACCATAAGAAATAGATATCTATTTGAGGCTCGAGGTGAGGATGGCAGGTTCATCCTTGCTAAAATTCTTGATTTATTTCAGAAGCTGGTGTTCTGAAAGCCATTTAACTTTAAAAATGGACTTATTTGTTTCTATGGCTTTTAATTGAATTTCTTTTTATGCTTTTTGTATGACAAATGATATCAGCATAAGTGATCTTTTGATGTCAGGATGCCAGAAAACTCAAAATCAAATAGTTAATCAATCTGCTTGGTTTCATGAGAGGAACAGCGCTGTACTAAAACCCAACACTACACAGGAAGGTATTGTAGTTCGAGATACAGGAGCTTACACTCCTGCTACCAGAGCTAGATCTCACGAGAGATCGAGCACAAATGCTGGAGGTCTGAATATAGGGCGCCACCCCCATCCCTTTCCTGCTTCAGGACATTCCCGAGATGCTTCAGTGACACTGACAAATAAAGCTGCCCAGAAGAGGATCTGCAAGAGGTGGAGAGACTGATCATTCTTGCTTCTCTGAGCAATGAGATCTTCCTCCTCTATGCATGTACAAGAACACTGATCAGAATTCTTCTCATTACCTACCTTCTCCATGAGAACATGTTCCTTACATACGAGCTCCTCGAGCACAAATAACACACACATGATCACTACATGAACGATCTCAACATTCCTGGTCTCCTCAAGCAAATGGTCTTTGCACTCTGTTTCCTTGTGCCAAGTCTCCACACTCCCAATCTTCACGTGCTTGGTCTCCTTATGTTTCGTCTCTGAGTTATAAGTCAATGCAGGAGCAAACACTGGGTGTTCAGTATTCTTGTGTGAGGACCCCAAGCATCAGGACACTGACCCGGAAGACAATCAGTGTTTGGTCACCAAGTGACAAGACACTATTTACTTCAACTTCATGAGACCCAGACTCCAGTTTCTTCCTTAGATTCTAACCTTCGGTCATCTGTTCCTTCCAGTTGACAACAGACTTCAAACTTCCTTCCTTTGCATATAGATTCTGCTAGCCACTGAGATTGTCCAATGCTCCAAGACCAATCTGAATCACAATGGTTATCCTCATCTTGATTGGTCTGTTTCCAGTGATGTTCCAGCATGTAGAGATTGTGCCTTCAGGCGGGGTCATCCTACACATCAACGTGACAGGCTCAGGAACAGGTGATGCCTTTAAGCTGCGCTTAGAATTCTTCAGAGCATTAGAAGTCTTCATTATGTCTGTGTTATTCTTGTCAGAAACCTTCCTCCCCCATAGACAAGCACTCATAGAACATGCTCTCAAGCCATTCAGTGCCATGCTTTCCTTCCTACCCATCAGAGACCAAGACACCTAGTTCCCTTTCAGCCTTTAGGAAAGAGATCGTGGGACAGCACGACATCAGAATCCAGATAGCCTTTTTCGGTTCCTCTTTCCACTGCAGAGTATCAGCCTTCTTCCATTCTCATACCAGTATATGAATGCTCTGAAGGGAAGGACGAATTTGTGGTGGTTCATGTTGAAATCCACTCTTGAGGGGGGAGGAGTCTCAAGAGGTTGTTGACCCTTCTGCACCCGACTCGGTCCTGTACCAGTGGAGACGGAGAATCCTGAGACGGAATCCAACTTCAAGGTTTTCACCCTCATCAGGGAGCTCAGCAACCTTGGAGAGGCATTCAAGGAGCCCATGAAGGGCAGGATGAGAGCCATTGATAGATGCTTCTGCTCCCTCAGAGGTCTAGACTGGCCTTAAGCTACTGTGATCGGTTCTTGCTCAGGATGCTCTGGATAGGGTGAATTTTCAGATCACTGGTCCGAAAGATTCCCTTCATTCGAGTAGCTCATATTAGATCCTAGATCCACCATTCTCTCGAGAGCAAAGGTTTCATGTGTTAGAAGAAACAGATCGATCCAGCAGTAGCAGTGCTGACAATAGGACCACAGCAAAGAAACTTGTACAAGGGCTCCTCATTCTCAGACTCTTAGTTTGCTGGCAAGGAAGCTACAGACATGGCAAGTCTGCAACCAACATCCAGGATCAACCACTGGTCAGGAGCAGTTGCGTATTTTGTCTTGTCTCAGGATTTGTCTACTTCAGAGATGAAGAAGAAATACATTTGATTCCTCAAGAGGACGGATGCAGTGACTTCCTGCTTCACTATCCAGGAGCGACAGGAAGCAGAACTATCCCAGAAGGCCACACCTGTACAGGAGTCTGTAGTGCTTTTCTTGCAGATGGATGCTGATTCCACTGTTGAAGAAGTGGAGAAAGGCAAGTCAAAACTCCCTTATCTACATAACAGTAATTTAAATGGCCAGATCCTTCTTTAAGTTGACCACTCCTAAGGCTTCTTCAATACTACCCATCAAGTCAGTGCTGAAGAGGCTGATGGTGACACCTAGATATCTATCTGCTGCTCCAGTTCCTTCCACCTCAAATAAAGTTGGCAATCCCCTCCACCAGCTGCTATGAGTGGTGGGACGCCTGTCAAGCCTTTAGGCAATGTGGCAGCAACATGGAGCAGAAACTTGAGTGATAGAGGTTCTACATGACTGATACCGCCTTTCTTTCATCAGCTCTGATCCTCCCCTCATTCACTCTCCGATGACGTTCTTGACTTGCCCTTCAAAATCGGCGAAAGCTCTTGTGCTTGTAGCAGATGGAAAGGCAATGATTGAGAAGAACATGCTAGATGTTATCCAAGATGGATCTCTAGGATTCTATAGTTGGCTGTTCCTGGTGGAGAAGTTATCCAGAATTGTACACCAGTCATTAATCTCTCTCCTCTAAACAAGTTTGTTCAACAAATTTCTTTCAAAATGGAGACAGCAAGTATGGTACATCCATCCATCAGTAAGGAAAACTTTATGCTTTCTTTGGACCTCAAGAATGCGTATTTTCAATTAACGATCTATCAGTCTGACACAGAAAGTACCTCTTCTTTGTCCTTGAGGGGTTCATAGTCAATTCAGAGCCTTGTGTTTCCACCAGTCTACTGCTTCCCAAGTGTTAACTCTTGTTTCACTTTGGGCCCACTCAAATAGGATTCTTCTTCTGAGATATCTCGATGATTGACTGATCCTATCATCTTTAATGAGGCAGTTGCTCCAGGATCAAGACAGACTTCTTTCCTATTGCCACAAACTAGGGATCGTATTCAATCAGAAGAAGTTGAGCCTCTCGCTCAAGAGAAGGATGGAGTACCTGGGAATATTGATAGACACAACAGCAATAAGAGTCTTTCCATCTGACGATCATATCAACATATTCTGGGAGCTAGCACAACCGTTTTTATTATTAAACAACTTCTGGGTAGGCAGTGACAAAATCTTTTGGGACATTTTTTGTCTTAAGAGAAACTCATGCCTTCTGGATGTCTCCACCAAAGATTGCACAATTGGTGTCTAAAGTGTTACTGATCAGCAGTCACCAATATGCCCACCTTCAGGTTTCAGTGGAACAAGAAGTGAAGATGTTCTCTTGTGGTGGCTAAACAACGTAAACGGCACCAGAGGAGTTAGCACCCGACTCCCAACCTCTGGATGTGCTACTGTTCACAGATTCATCCAAGGAGGGGTGCAGGTACGCCTGAGGAACCAGACCACCTTAGGATTGTAATCTGAAGATGAAAAGCTCCTACACATCATCCTGTTGAAGATGCGAGCAAGTCTTTAAGCACTGTAAATTTTCTAACAGAGTTTGATAGGGCACACGGTAGCACTGATAAGTGAAAACCCTACCATCTTAGCCCATGTCAACTAGCAAAGAGGAACTATTTCAGTCCCTCTGCAAGTTGGCAAAGCAGGCACACACTTGGGTGTTTGACAATGCAGCATAGCTGTCAGCGAGGTTCATTCTGGGCAAAGAGGAATGTATTAGCAGACACAATCATCTGCTAGGGCCAGTTAGTAGGAGGGGAGTGGTCCATACTATCCTGCACGGCAGAAAGGCTTCTTGTCCTTTGAGGTTCGCCACCAATTAACTTGTTTGCCACATGGCTGAACAAGAAGCTTCCAGATCCATTGGCAACAATGGACGACGTCATCCAACATCCCTGGGACAACCTGGATGCTTATGCCTTTCTATTCTTCTGCCTGATACATCTAGTAATCAACAGACTGTTGACAACCTCGAATATCAGAATGACCCTGGTAGGTCCCAAGTGTTCTCAAGCTGAATGCATTTATGATCTGCTGATAGCTCTTATCGAGGTACCGAGAGACCACACTCGTGGCCTAACCTCTATCTCAGCCTCATCTGCTGAGGTACGATCACGTTCATTAGGGACGATACTGTTTACTTTTATTATTGTTTGCAAATGAAAAGAATTATTTCTATTTTTTTTACGAACTCTTTTTGAATTATAAGAGCACATCTGTACACATATCAAGAATTATTGAATATAAAATGTAAAAAAATGTTCATTGGTAAAAACTTGGCCATTTTCAACATTATGCCATGAAATAAAACAAAACATTCTGATATATGTACAATAAAATCTGGGCTTCCAACCACATGCAAGCTTGCCAGATAATAATAACAAGAGAAAATTCAATGCATTCTAAAATGTGAACGGTAAAATCAGATCTGCAAAACTCATGCAATCTTCCTAAACAATAATAAGGCTGGCATGCCTGAAAAGCAGCAAAAACAATGCTGCTACTTGTCAAATGACATACAGTGACATTCAGTATATAGCCTACTTCTCGCTGACCTGACGTCGGGATGATGGAGCATCATGGGATATATCAAATAAACTCTAGAGCTGAAAGACATGAAACTTCAGTAGCTATACGGAGGGTCATAATAGAAATGTATAGAAATAATATCCACATCAAAATTAGCCATAAACTAAATATAAGTTGGACAACAATATTCAAGTGGATCAAACGTTTCAGTGAAGATGATAACTTCAAGAATTGGCCTTGAAAAGGATGAGCTTGATGTGCTACTCGAGAGCTGGATAATCAGATCATTGTTAGAGTGAATTATGGTGTTTATATTTCTTTTATCTTTTATGATTCAGTTAAATAACAATATACATTTTCATCAATAATTATCGTATAACAGTCAAGTAAGCTTATGCCTAGAATAAATTTTCCAGACCAATATACCTAACATTGAGATTTAATTCTTATTGAGGGCTTAAAAATTTAAACCACACATAATTAATAAAGGACTTTTATCATTTTAGTTATTCCCTTTTAATTTTTTTCCAATAAAGAATATCAGAACCTGAAATTACAAGTAAGCCACTACAATAATTTGAAAGATGACATGCCCCTTTAAATCAGCTACTTCACGAGAACTTGCTGCTCATGCTGCCGTTGGTGCCAGATGGTGCCTTCTAGGTTGACAATTAGTCTGAAAATAAAATATACAGTATTGTCACTTATGAATGGAACTGTACAAAAACTTAGTTTCATTTATGTTACATCATAGTGTGGCGATTATCCAGGTTTTCCAACGAGCAAGAGACTTTTAATGAGGCACTTCATGGGAGATGACTAGATATAAGCAACGATCCTCTGCAGCTGTCTACCATGGAAAGTGGGGCATCTTCTAGTGGTGTCGTAGATAGGATACTTCTCGAGTCAGAGACTCTCTGCAATTGATAGATTATTTCCTCGTTTACCTTCATTGAGAGAATCTTTTCTTTCTCTGCAGTGAAAGGCTATCACTCAGCTTTGAGCAAGGTATTTAAACGGAAGGTCTTAGACCGCTCTTCATGAGAACTGTCCATACTCTTGAGTAGCTTTTAGCAGTCTTGCCCACTCAGAGAACTCTTACCTCTAGCTTGGGATGTTACAAAAGTTCTCTCCTCTCTCTAGTAGTCTCCATACGAACCCTTAAAGAAAGCATCAGATGGGATCTGACACTCAAGGCTGTGTTTCTGCTGGCCTCGGCAAAGAGAGTGGGCAAGCTTCATGATTTCTTGTGTGTGTCATGAGTCATTCAGAGGGAAGGAAAAATGTCTCCTTTACCTTTGTCCCAGAGTTTGTGGCTAAAACCCAGAACACAGCCGTCCATGACCCCAAATTAGAGTCCTTCATCTCTTCCCTTTAAGATGCAACTAACGATGGTGATGACCTACTTCTCTGTCTTGTGCGGGTGCTTAGGTGTTATATGGAGAGAACCCAGCTTTTCAGACAGGGGTACCAAAGGCTGCTCCTCAGCAGCAGTAGGGTTAAGAAAGTGATGTTTAAGAACACAGTTTCATTCTAGTTTTTTTGAGGCCATCCGGCATGCATACCCCACTTCCAGAGAGGCTGCAGATGGACTGTCTAGAATGTGGGCTTAGGAAGTCAGAGGTATCATTTCCACCCCAGCCTTCAGGAGGAATATGTCTGTGATGCCACTGCAGAAAGCAGAAGTCTAGAAATGCCAGACAGCCTTCACTACACATTACCTTCAGGAATATACCCACAGGTCCCTGGATACGCATACTGTTGGATCTGTGGGAGTTGCTGAATGGGGTGCGTAACAAGACCAGCTAGGCTCCTTTCCAGGACAAGAAGTGCATATTTTAAGACAGTGGTTACCATGTAAGTCTAGAGTGAAAAGTGAGACTGTCTGACCATTAAGTTTGTATTGAAGTATTGCCCCCTTCCTCCCTGACAAGGGGGAGAATGGGTAGAGTGCATCCAAACCAATTTTTTGCAAAGTTCCATAATTTCAAGCAGCATATTCTTAAGGATATAGGCTCTTTGGGGCCTATCTACCTGTTTCTGGTAGGTAGCTATCATTACATCTGCAACATCTTCATACTCAGGTAGTTAAGAGGTCCTCCAAAGGACCAAAGTACATTGACATCTCCCAGGTTAGTTAACTAGTCAGTTCTGGTAATAGAGATTTTGCCCTCCTAAGGATGGGTCTCCTATTAAAGGATGATGTTTTCTATTTGTGATGGAACAAATCCCAATTTTTTTATAATTTGCATTTGTTCCTACACAGAATACAAACATTACGTTCTTTACATAGGAGAAGAAATCAGCGTAAGCTGGCATGCCGCTATAAAACTTTAACCAAGGTGTAAACAACCATTCCAGTTGTTACCAGTAACCCACTCACTCATACCTTCTTTACTTTGATCTCAGCCATGGTTGAAGACACATTTCCTTCCATGTTCAGTAGCTGGGGCAAATGAAACTTTTTACTCCTGGTTTTATTCCCAGTATCATGCATTAGCACCTCTGGGAAATTGTCCTTGAGTTTGAGGATTAATTAATATCATGACTCCTTCAACTCTTTATGTTGGCTAAAGGTAAACACTCATCTTTACATCCTTGGAGTTAGACTTCCCTGTAGTCTTAGGATCACAGAACCTCTAAGAGGAAGTCTATTCTGCCTGTATACACCGATCCTTCGGCGGAAGCACACGAGCAACAAGTGTCCTGGTGAGTGCTGTTGATTCAATGTTTTCAGCTTTACTTATTGGAAGCGGTTGCTTTGAGATACGATCGCCTAATTTGGTTAGTGACTTAGGAGATTTGCTTCGCAAGCTACCTCTTAAGGTACTTAGCGCACTCAAGTGGAAGCTAGCCTTTCACTTGAAAGATATGCTTTGCCATTTTCTCCCTCTGAGTTTACCGACCTTTCCGAGTTTATCAACTGGCTCAGTTGCTACTGCGAACTGTTGTCCTAGCTAGGCAGTTTATCTTCCATGTGGCTCAGAAACACTTTTGCGTTCCAACACTAGAGCGCTTTAGCTCTTCGGAGCTCCCAGTAGATATTGGCAAACTGTCTCTGTGGCTGATTGTGTAAAGGTGAAAAATTTCCTTTCACTTAAGAGTTTTTCTTGAAGCAAGTGATCTCTCAACGCCTGCCTACACGATCAGAATTGCAGTGAGCTTGAATCGCGGTGCCAAGGTGAGAACTATCCTTTCCTCGAAGAGTTTTGCTTGAAACAAGATCACATTGCCAAAAGGTAAAAGCTATTCTTTCACCTGAGAGTTTGGCTTGAAGTAAGCAATCTCTCAACGCATTGCAACCCAGTCTCGCAGTGATCTTGGATTGCAGCGCCAGAGGCGAAAGCTGCATTTCACCTGAGAGTTTTGCTAGGAACAAGCAATATCTCAACTTTGGGCAATGCAGACTCATAACACAATTCAGGATCGTATAGCAGAATCCAGGCTCGCTGCACAATCCAGGCTCATAGCAAGCTCTGTCTGGTCATGCTCTTATGAGAATGAGAGATTACAAGATAGGAAGTGAGGAATGCACTAAATGAAACGAGAGCAGGGAAAGCCCCTTGTATGGACGGTGTGAGGGCTGAGATGTTAAAGGGAGTGGACGTGACTACTTACTAGAATGGTTGGTGAGATTGTTTAATATATTGCATGTTGTCAATTGTGCCTCTGGACTGGGTGTGTGCATGTTTTATTCCACAATACAAAAGTAAGGGAGATGTGCATGAGTGTTGTAATTCTATGGGTATGCTTGTTGAATGTGGTTGGAAAAGTGTATGGTAGACTGTTAATTAATAGTATTAAGGATAAAACCGAGGATGCCATCCTAGAAGAGGCAAGGGTAGATTTATATAGTTAGACAGATATGTGAGAAATATTTAGCAAAATGTAAGGAGGTATATTTTACATTTATAGATCTGGAGAAAGCTTATGATAGGGTTGATATGAATGTGATGTGGAATGTGAAGAGGTTATATGGAATTAGTGGAAAGTTGTTGCAAGCAGTGAAGACATGGGCGCAGGAGTAGGGGGGGGGGTGGCATGGGGCTATAGCCACTGCCGTCTCAATACATAATCAACCAAAATACATGTCACAGAAAGTACCACCAGCTCGTAGGAATCCGCAGAAAACAAAAGACGAGGTACTTGAACGAGATGAATTAAAGTTTCAAACATGGATGGAAAATGACACTATAAATAGTTTCGATGAATTTGTTAAAAACTTTATTAATAGGCTTTCTAAGGATTGGTTGTTTGTTTCAAGTGAAGACTGTGTATCTTTCCTTAAAGTTAATTGTGAGGACCAACCAAAGCTAATTGTATCTTTTAAAGTGATGAAAGACTTGAAAGTTTTAGTATGGTACGAAAACACTGCTTTAAATTCTAACAAATTTAAATGGCTTTTAGGATCAGAAAACAAATGTGATCGGTGGTCAAAATTTGAAAATTTATTGAGTCACTTGAGTTCTAACCTTCAATCAGCTATTAGTGATGTTGACAGAGTGACCCAGTGTATTAAAGTTATTGAGGGGTTATTGGAAACTGAATCAGAAAATGACAAGTGTTCAAAGGGGGGGGGGGGGGAGTGTTATGGTTTTGTGCTGAACAGTTAAGCATGTTTTGTAAAGAAAAAGTTACATACAGCTGTGATTTTTGGGTTTGGGCATATAGTGTCTATTTGTCAAGGCCATCACTGTACATACATCTACGTGATAGCAAGGTCCTTATTCTCCCTCATCCTGATTACCTAAGGAAGCTTAATGTATCTGGTGCAAAGTCTGTGTGTAATGGAAATTCACATGAGCTCTTTTTAAGGAAAAATTTTGCAACACTAAAAAGTGAAGAAAAAATTGTAAATGTGCTGCTTGATGAGATACATGTAAACAAAGGCCTCTCATATAAAGGAGGTAAAGTTTATGGTGCTTCTGTTAACTCTAGTGAACCTGCAACAACAGTTCAGGCTTTTATGATTTCATCAATCCTTTTGAAAAACAAACATGTTGCTGCTTTGTACCCAGTCTGTAATCTGACAGCACAGACACTTCTTGAGTTGACGCACACAGTTTTGGCGTTCCTTCATGATATAGGATACATTGTCGTATCATTAATTTCTGATAACAACAGGGTTAACAGAAATATGTTCGAGAAAATGTGTGATGGAAATCTTGCCTCCTACATTCCAAATCCATATGATTTGACTGTGCCACTTTTCTTCCTTTTTGATTCAGTTCATTTACTGAAAAGCATACGAAATAATTGGTTAAATCAGAAAAATCCCATTCAAACTTTTGTAATACCTTCACCTTCCAATTTCCAAATTCAGGAAAATGCAAATCTTCTGCCCCTGAAAGAACTCTACACAAAAGAACGTGATAAATATGTTAAACTAGCGCCAGGTTTGTCAGAGAAAGTTCTTTTCCCTACTAATTTGGAAAGACAGAATGTGCAGTTTGTTGTCAGACTGTTTGATGAAAAGAATGTAGCTGCATTGAAAACAATGAATACTTTTGATGTGTCAGGTACTATTAATTTCTTGGAACAAATAATATCCTGGTGGCATATTGTAAATGTGAAAACTCCAAAGAAAGGCGTCCACCTACGTCAGAAAGAATGTGACCCTATTAAGCAAGATTCATCTTCAGATCCAAACTTGATATTTCTCAGTAAATTTGATCACTGGCTTGGTGCTTGGGAAGAGTTGGATATGCCTCACCATGGAAGGAATGGTAGATTGTCAAGAGAAACATATTTTGCTCTCAGGCACACTACATCAACATTGATAAAATTATGTGATTATTTGTTGAAGCACCATAACTTTCATTATGTATTACTGGGGAAATTTCAAACAGATAAGCTAGAAAGTAGATTTGGACAGTATAGGAAGATGAGTGGTACAAATTATAATGTAGCTGTTGCTCAAGCAATGGAGTCTGAAAAGAAACTAAAGATTATGAATGTTCTTTCCATGGCTTCGTCGAAGTCTGGTCCATTAACCATCTTTGAGTTAAATTCCTCTCCATGTGAACTTGACTCTAAGTGTGATTCTGTCGATTGTTTAGAGAAATTCAAGGAGGCTGAGGAATATGTGGATGAAGAAGGCTTGTCAAAGGAAGATGAAAATGTTATGATTTATATTGCAGGTTACGTTGCTCACAGCACTAAAACAAAGCTGAAATGTCAATTATGTTTAAGTAGGGTCTCTCTTGATAGAGCAATTGAAGTTGATATTCCTGACAATTGTAAATATCTCAAAATCCTTGACAGAGGTGGCTTGAAATGTCCAACAGATTTTACACTTTCACTTTGTATTTCCACTTACCAAGTATTTCAATCTCTCATTGGTAATTTCAAGAACGATTTTCTGCAATGCAATAATCAAAGAGAGGTTCTTGTTAAGCTAGTTTTGAATTTTCAGGTAAAGTCTTTTAATGTAAATGAATGTTGCTTATGTGGTAGATCAGTAAGTACACTACTTAGGATGTGTATCTGGCCTCTGTCCAATATATTATTAAATAATTATGCAAAGTGTTACAATAACAAAATAAGTCATGAAAAAAGTAAAAAAAGAAAACTTTCAACACTTGACAACTAAGGTAATTTTGCAGGAAAGTTTGTCTGTACTCTAATATGTCATTTTGAAATGCTATGAATTGTTTGTAATTTCCCTTAAAATGCAGTCTTGATGTGTGTAATATGTTTCATGTATGTTGCAGATTACTACTTTAATAAAATCTTAGGCTCTCAAGAGTGTGTCTATTGTTATTATCATAGAATGAGAACGAGGTGAAAAATGTATTGCTATATTATTATCATTACAGTATCATGGCAATAAGGTGAAAATATATATTATTATTATTATTATTATTGTTATTATTATTTCAACATGATAATAAGGTGAAAAAATAATAATCTGACCTAGTCCAGGTCAATACTTCATGAATTTATGAAGTAACATAAATGGATAAAAACAGAAATAACTAGTAGAATAGCACCATAAGGGGTGTTAGAAGAACGTAAGTAGTCGATACTGTTAAAGGAACAGGAACAAATAAATAAATGAGGGTAAGTATGTTTGAAATAGAGAACTCGGTAACGACGCAGGCTGTGACGTCATAATTCTGAGACCCAGGCCTTGTGTATTGAGACAAAAAAGTGTGGCGGGCCACACTTTTTTGTCGGAAATTTAATTTTCTATCTTTTACTTCAATAAAGATTAAAAGATGATAAACTGCATAAATTTAGTAATTCAGAAAAGATTCAAACATATTAAATTACATAAATATAGTAACTCATTCTTCATAGAAATTATTCAAAAGCAATTTCTCCAATAGAAGGGTTTAGTTTACATTCAATTACACGTTAAAGTAAATAATTATTCTACATATATATATATACACACATATATATATATATATATATATATATATATATATATATATATATATATATATATATACATATATATGTATGTATATATATATATATATATATATATATATATATATATATATATATATATATATATATATATATATATACATATATATGTATGTATATATATATATATATATATATATATATATATATATATATATATGTATATATATATATATATATATATATATATATATCAGCAAATTTTCTTAGCTCGTGAATCCATCATCTTCTCTCCATTCTCTTGCTCTGTTTGCAGTCTATATATCAACTGCCATTGTCATTATATGTCCTACCCACGTCTATCTCTTTCTCTTACATGTTGTTAGAATATCCTCTAATTTAGTTTGTTCTCGAATCCATGCTGCTCTTTTTCTGTCTCCTAGATGTATTCCCATCATTATTCTTAATATAGCTGTTTGAGTTGTAACTTCCTTATGTTTTAAGACTTTAGTAGGCTTCAAGTTTCTGATGCATAAGTTGATACTGGTAGGACCATCTGATTGAATTCTTTTCTTTTTAGAGAAAGCAGAATTTTTCATTCCATAATCTCTTTTTGTTTACCAACAACTCTCCATTCCATGCTATTACATCATTTTATTTCGGTCTCATGTCCATGGGAAACCCTCAGTATCTGTCCTGAGTACGTATATTCATTAACAATCTATATAGGTTCGTCCTTAACACTTATTTGGTGTCTCTCTGCGTTTTCATTGAACATTATCATAGTTTTACTCTTCAGTTTTTGTCCTACATTTTTGCTTTTTCTATTCAAAACTTCTACCATCCTCTTAAATTCCTTCCATGATTCACTAAACAGAAGTAAATCATCTGCAAATCTTAAGTTGTTAAGGTATTCCCAATAATTTTAATTCCTACAATTTCTCAATCTAAATTCTTAAAAATTTCTTGGAACGCTGTGAATAGTTTAGGAGAGATAGGGTCTTTTTGTCTTACATTTTTCCTCAATTCATAATTTTTCACTAAACTTATGTATTTCTAGAATTGCTTAACTATCTATAAAGACATCTTCAAGTGTTCTAACATAAGTATCATCTATTCCTCATCTTTGAAGTTCTTTCATTACTGTTAAAGTTTTGACAATCAAAAGCTTTCTCGTGGTCTGTAAACGCTATACATAGTGATTTGTCTTAATCAGTTGTTTTTTTCATTAGATAGTTAAAGTACTCTCTTGGTTGATTGAAGTCTACTTTCTTTCTTTTTTGCCAAATATGTGATCTTGGTAAATATTTCGTATAATATTTCTGAGAGTAAATTTATTTGGCGGTAATTTTTCAGGTCTTTTGTGTGTC
>NC_090725.1:181083941-181093941 GCF_036898095.1 Palaemon carinicauda
TGTTGTTATAATAACCTTTAATCTAGTTTGGTCACGTATCCATGTTACTATTTCTCCTGTCTCCTAGTGTTAATGTTATTCCCATCATCCTTTTTTCCATAGCTCTTTGGGTTGTAACTAGCTTATGTTCTAAGCCTTTAGTAATGATACACGTTTTTATGTGTTTATATACTGTGTATGTATATATGTATGCGTGTTTATGTATGCCTGTTTACATATGAATACTACATTGATGAATTCTCGCATATTCTAGATTCTCGAATTTTTCTGCGATGCTAAAATGAATTCAGAGTAAGCAATCAATCTGGAATTTTGTGCCAAGATATGCGTATGCTGAATTTCGCTACGTTTATCCATTGTACCATTATCAATATATTTTCCCCGTACCATATTAATCCTATTCAATAAAGAATTTTTTCGAGGTTATTTCAGTGTGCTTACTCTTTCAGAAATATGTCCATCTTTTATTAAATTTACTACAGTCAGCTATCCCTGACTTGGCAAAAGCTATATAAATAATTTAAACTTTAACAGTTTAGCTTGAAGATATGTGTTTTGGGTCATCTTGTTTTGATGCTTTGTGGGATGAGGGGGAGAAGAGTTCAAGAGCTCTTTGTTTTGATACTTCAGAGTGTAGACCATCAAGGAAACGTAGGATTTCTACAAAATTGCATGAGTTAGTTGTTGGTGATTCTATTGGAAAACAGTCAGGACGCACACACTTTGACTTCATTGTTAAGGATTCAGCAAGAATCCACTTTTCTACTCTATTGTACCTCATATGTTGTAAGAAGTGAAAAACATTACAGTCGCTTAACTCACAAAGTACAGAATTCTTATCTTTCGAGAAATTGTGTTGGCTTATTCATTTCTATTATGCTCAAACTGATGATCTCAAACATAAGCTGTTCTCTGCCAAACGCATGCCAGAAAGACGTTACAAAAGCGTAAGTGACACTGGAAGGCCCAAATCATTGTTAGACTTTCCGAAAGATTTTAATCCATATGGGAAAACATTTCTGTAGTGTTACCTATGTCGTCGCCTTCTGCAAAGAGAAGCTTCTCTTCTCTGAAATTTATTAAGATTACTCTCATCATTGCAATGGACAATGGGTAGATAGAACAATCATGCTGTGTTATCAACTGAAAGTATGAAAGTTAAAAAAAAATGGATTTAGAGGAATTTTATAGATAGGCTTACAGAAAAACACAGGAATACCAGAATATTGCAAAAGTGGGTCGTGCCGCAGTGGTCTGTTGCTTCATCACCTATAATGTATAGCAGGCAATTTTTATTTCTATTTTGTTACTTTCAATATATAATATATATATACATATATATATATATATATATATATATATATATATATATATATATATATGTGTGTGTGTGTGTGTGTGTGTGTGTGTGTATGTGGGTGTGTAATTTGATTCATCCACTTTATTTTTTATCAAGAGTACCTATTACATAGTAGATTTACGAAAGTTATATTCTTCTTGTCTTTCCATGGTTATATTTTACAATTTCTATACGCACATGAATTAATGCATTTAGCATAGCTCCCTTTATGTTTTTCAGTTTAATATCTGTAATTCTACCAATTTTGTAATTACATATGATAATAATGTACCTGAATGTCACAGAATCACAGATACCTGTAAAATGACTGATTATCCACCGCTGATCTCAGAATATTCTCTAATACCTTTCTCATACGGTTTCAAAATCCTTCGGCATATATGGGCTCGCTCCAACAGCCTAGTGCCCTTCCATATTTAACTGTGCCCCCTTGATGCCCACCCACTGATAAACTTCTAGCTACGCCACTGATCAGAGAATACGTGTGAAATGCTCACAAGAAAGTTTTCTCCTTTCCATGAAGTGTAACCTTAATATACTTCTAAGGGACAACAGTTGAGTTGAAGGAAATAATAGGCAAAAGCTGTATTAAGTTATAATTAATCTCACAATTGATCATAACTCTCTTTATATAAATTTATATATATATATATATATATATATATATATATATATATATATATGTATATATATATATATATATATATATATATATATATATGTATATATATATACATATACATGTATGTATATATATATATATATATATGTATATATATATATATATATATATATATATATATATATATATATATATACACGCATATATAATTCACTGTCTAAGAAATAACTCAAAAGAATTGATGTACTTATCCTTCTGTATTGCGCATGATAAATGATTCAGAAATTTTCAGCAAAGGGCTATTTATGATATTATCACTAAACAGATGACTTTCATGCCTCCAGCCACGAATAATTTATAATTTTAAATTAACTATGGGTCGAGGATAAAGATATAAGAGGAAAATTCTTTTTTGAAAACGGCTATGCATGAACCGATACAATAAGAAAATAAACTTCAACCATTTGTCCATTGAAGTGGATAACAACTCATATTGACCCTACTCTACATATTTGCAATGAAAATGAGTCTACCACTAATGCTCGTGGCTATCATAGATTTACTTTTAATTGTTGAGTAATAAACAGTTTTTGACTTTTGAGCAAGAGGACTGTGGTAGGAAAAATTGTAAAAAAAAAACAAAATAACTCAATTAATGGATGAAACCTGAAAATAAAGGTGCCTGCCAAAATATATATTTTCCACCGGTATACTGAGTTTCTCAATCATTTTTTTTCTTTTTCTTTTTTGAAAATCCCAAGTTTATTGTAGAACTTATTTTTATTTTTGTAAACTCCAAGTTTAACATTCAAGTATGTTTTTTTTTTAAACCAGTTTTAACAGCCAATCTGCTTTTTTCTTAAAACGCCAAGTTTAACAGTCAAGTTTTTTTTTTTTTTAAACCCTAATTTTAAGTCTAACTTTTTTCATGAAATCCCCCTAGCTTAACAGTCAAACTTGTTTTCTTAAAGGGGGGCGGGGGGTTGTGACCCCACACGCCCATGGATCTGCTAGTGTGTGACCCTAATCTATTCTGAATCTTTCAAATTCTACAGCTGGTAACTCAGAACACACCGAGTCCCCATCCATCGTATCTAACACATTCTGTGGTAACACATCGTCTTCAACCAAAGGTTGAATCAACACATGTTTAATATTCCGGTTTTCATAGAATTTCTAATATTACGTTCAAGATGTTTACCTATTCTCATTAAGCTTGATTCCTTGAAATCACTTATCTTCTCAAGCTGTGGATTCTCAAAATATTTTTCAAAAAACTCAGATGCGTAAACACTAACATGTTTGTTGGGTATTTCATACAAATAACAAAGGTTTACTTTACAAACAATCTTTGAATTACATATAGGATAACAATTCAGATCCAGGACACAAGCCCCCAATTCTGTTACGTTCAACATTGTATATGACGTAGATTATGCAAAATCCACTCAAAATGTTTACCAAACAAAAGCAAAACATTAACAGCAAATGAAAATGATAGCCAGCATGCATAGCATATAGCTATATTCAAGATTTAATATAAGTATTTACAGTATTATACAATATCCACCGAATACTCACGGCACACCAAACTAATTATTGATATGCATATGTTCTTACGAAGAACTAAGTTGAGTCGACTTCATAAACTTCTATGCAGTGAGGGACAGACTAAGTTGGTAACGTTGCTTAGTTTCAGATATAAAAGGTTGATATGAAGGAACACAGCTTTTGATGTTGAACAGATGAATTTTCTTTATCTTCTTCAAGATATACTGTTGCAAATTCAGTAACAAATTCCAGGTCACAGTAGGTGTAGCTGGAATGTCTTTACTCACGAGTAGTGTCATTGCCGTCTCAATATAGAAGGGCTGGGCACCTTGGCCTAGGTCTCAGAATTATGACGTCACGGCCTGCGTCTTTACCGAGTTCTCGATTGCTAACATACTTACCCTCATTTATTTTTTTTCTGTTCCTTTAACAGTATCGACTACCTACGTTTTTCTAACACTAGGTGTGGTGCTTTTCTAAATATAATGAATCTTGCTACAAACCTGTTGAAATAGTTATTTCTGTTTTTATCCATTTATGTTACTTCATATATTCATTAAGTATTGACCTGGACTAGAGCAGAGCATTATTTTTTCACCTTATTATCAGGTTGAAATAATAATAATATATATATATATATACATATACATATATATATACATATATATATATATATGTATATATATATGTGTATATATATATACATATATATATACATATATATATATATATATATATATATATATATACACACATATATATATATATACATACATATATATATATATATATATATATATATATGTATATATATATGTATATATATATACAGTATATATATATATATATATATATATATATATATATATATATATATACAGTATATATATATATATATATATATATATATATATATATATAAATATATATATATATGTATATATATATATATATATATATACAGTATATATATATATATATATATATATATATATATATATATATATATATATATTCACCTCATTGTCATGATACTGTAATGATGATAATATAGCAATACATTTTTCACCTCGTTATCAGGCTATAATGATAACAATAGTCACACTCTTGAAAGCCTAAGATTTGATTAAAGTAGTAATCTGCGACATACATGAAACATATTACACACATCAAGACTGCATTTGAAGGAAAATTACAAACAATTCATAGCATTTCAAAATAACATATTGAAGTAGGGACACACTTTCCTGCAATATTACCTTAGTTGTAAAGTGTTGAAAGTTTTCTTTTTTAACTTTTTTCATGACTTATTGTATTACTGTAACACTTTGTAAATTACTCAATAATATATTGGCCAGAAGCCAGATACACATCCTAAGTAGTTTACTTACTGATCTACCACATGAACAACATTCATTCACATTAAAAGACTTTACCTGAAAATTCAAAGCTAGCTTAACAAGAACCTCTCTTTGATTATTGCATTGCAGAAAATCGTTCTTGAAATTACCAATGAGAGATTGAAATACTTGGTAAGTGGAAATACAAAGTGAAAGTGTAAAATCTGTTGGCCATTTCAACGATTTTGAGATATTTACAGTTGTCAGGAATATCAACTTCAATTGCTTTATCAAGAGAGACCCTACTTAAACATAGTTGACATTTCAGCTTCGTTTTAGTGCTGTGAGCAACGTAACCTGCAATGTATATCATAACATTTTCATCTTCCTTTGACAAGCCTTCTTCGTTCACATATTCCTTAGCTTCCTTGAATTTCTCTAAAGAATCAACAGAATCACACTTAGAGTCAAGTTCATATGGAGAGGAATTTAATTCAAAGATTTTTAATGAACCAGACTTCGAAGAAGCCATGGAAAGAACATTCATAATCTTTAGTTTCTTTTTAGACTCCATTACTTGAGCAACAGCTACATTATAATTTGTACCACTCATCTTCCTATACTGCCCAAATCTACTTTCTAGCTTATCTGATTGAAATTTTCCCAGTAATACATAATGAAAGTTATGGTGCTTCAACAGATAATCACATAATTTTATCAATGTTAATGTAGTGTCCCTGAGAGCAAAATATGTTTCTCTTGACAATTCACCATTCCTTCCATGGTGAGGCATATCCAACTCTTCCCAAGCACCAAGCCAGTGATCAAATTTACTGAGAAATATCAAGTTTGAATCTGTAGATGAATCTTGCTTAATAGGGTCACATTCTTTCTGACGTAGGTGGACGCCTTTGTTTAGAGTTTTCACATTTACAATATGTCACCAGGATATTATTTGTTCCAAGATTTCCATCACACATTTTCTCGAACATATTTCTGTTAACCCTGTTGTTATCAGAGATTAATGATACGACATTATATCCTATATCATGGAGGAACGCCAAAACTTTGAGCGTCAACTCAAGAAGTGTCTGTGCTGTCAGATTGCAGACTGGGTACAAAGCAGCAACATGTTTGTTTTTCAAGAGGATTGATGAAATCATAAAAGCCTGAACTGTTGATGCAGGTTCACTAGAGTTAACAGAAGCACCATAAACTTTACCTCCTTTATATGAGAGACATTTGTTTATATGAATCTCATCAAGAAGCACATTTACAAATTTTTCTTTACTTTTTAGTGTTGCAAAATTTTTCCTTAAAAAGAGCTCATGTGAATTTCCAGTACACACAGACTTCGCACTAGATACATTAAGCTTCCTTAGGTAATCAGGATGAGGGAGAATAAGGACCTTGCTGTCACGTAGATGTATGTTAGCCCAGCGGCATAGTAAGAAATATGAAACCAATTGTTCAAATTGTTCTAAAAGCACCAAAATTGGCACACATGTGGATTAATACATTCTGAACAATTTTGGATATGGAGGCATTCAAGATTCTCCCCGTAGCACATTTGGCGGCCATTTTTCAAAATGGCCGCTATTTACCGTTAGCGTCATTGAATATGTACCATAATTTGTCTTTTTGTGGATGCTAAAGGTGATAAGTGTGCTAGAGGTGATAAGTATTGTACAATTACACATACTTCTGTGCTTACCAAATAATTTGGCTACCATTTCACAAGAAAATGAATTTTACTTTGCAGCGGCAGCGTTGGTGGCAGTGACGGCGGCTGCAGTAATAGTATAGTGTTGATAGTCATGGTGCTTGTAGTAGTAACTTGTGGTAACATGGTGGTGTTTTGTGTCATGGCAGAACTGGCAAACAAACATCCAGACGTCTTCACAGAGTTTAGCAAGGGACACTTCACAGTCCAGAAGACCAAGAGGATCTTTTCAGCAATCCCTCTTGACCAAGGACATGAGCAGAACAACGCGTATGTCAAGGGTGATGGAGGAGCCATCGGCCTCACAGACAATCCAACTGCACTGAGGCGCTGGATGGTTGCCGGACCGGAGGTTGCTAGAGTGATTGTGGAATTTGACGACTTCAATCTGCATCCACACGATCAAGAGGAGACACGTCACCACGAAGAGACACCAAGTGTGCAGAACACTTTTGCCAGAGATGTGCGCTCACTCGTGGCCGTCATTGAAGAGCTGGGCAACCCTTTCGAGGAGGACAGTCAGGACTTGCTGGTGCTCGACACAAAGGAGATCGCAGACCCTGCAGTCATAGAAACAGTCCGTAACGCCAAGCAGATTGGCCAAGACCAGTTTGAAGCATTCTCAAAGGAATGCATCGTGGACAGAACCAAGTCCATTGAGGTGGCAATCCACAGGAACAAGCTACCACTGTTTGCGACCAAGAGAGGACCCAATATACCCAAAGGAAAAGAACAGGTCAAATCTCTGAAGAATGATGTTGCGCTCTTCGCACGATTATATATCGGCTGCCAGACCCGTGATGGGAATCTAGAAGAGTTCTTCAGGCATGAAAATCAGCAATGCCCTCCAGCTTTATCTGACGGAGGGAGACTGTACCTAGGGAGCAAGAGTGACTTGCTGGTGTGCCTTGAAGGCCATGCTGAGCCTCAGTTTGAAGCTCCTACTGTCACTGCTGTTGTCCTCGATGGAGCAGTAATCGTACAGATGTTGAAGCCGGGTACTGCCAACACGTTCGAGGAATATGCACAGCAAGTGTTCATCCCATACGTTGTACAACGTTTCCAACATGTATCACGTCTTGACCTTGTGTGGGACAGCTACAGAGCAGATTCCCTGAAGGCATCAACCAGAGAACAGCGTGGAAAGGGAGTACGTCGGCGTGTTGTCGACTCAGCAGTCATACCAGGAAATTGGCAAAGTTTCCTGCGAGTTGATAGCAACAAAGTGGAGCTCTTCAGCTACCTCTCCACCATGCTTGCAGAGTCCTTTCAAGAAGAAGGCAAGGAACTGGTCGTCACTGATGGGGAGCAGGTGATCTGTGTTCCACAGCAAGAGGATGTCAACTCACTCGCACCATGCAACCAAGAAGAGGCAGACACCCGCATGATGCTACATGTAGCACATGCTGCACAACATGGTCACCACCAGATACAGGTTCGAACAGTAGACAGTGACGTCGTGGTCCTAGCAGTGATGGTAGTCCAGAAACTACCAGCTGGAGACGAACTCTGGGTAGCCTTTGGGACAGGCAAGAACTACCGCTACATTGCAGCCCATGAAATAGCTTCCTCCCTTGGTCCAGAGAAGGCATGTGCTCTTCCAATGTTTCATGCCATCACAGGGTGTGATACTGTGTCAGCCTTCGTCGGACATGGGAAGAAATCTGCCTGGGCAACATGGAACACGCTGCCAGAACTCACTGATGCCCTGCTGAGTCTGGCAAATGCACCCACAAGCATCCAAGAGGATACAATGCATGTCATCGAGAGGTTTGTCATACTCCTGTATGACCGCACAAGCAAATGCAAGGACGTCAACAAGGCGAGAAAGCAGCTCTTTGCAAAGACGAACTCTGTTCAGAACATCCCGCCAACCTACGCTGCTCTGGAGCAGCATGTGAAGAGAGCTGCCCTTCAGGGTGGTCATGTCTGGGGCCAGGCATTGGTACCAACGCCCGTGCTCCCTCCACCAACAGACTGGGGCTGGCATCGGAGTGATGATGGGCTCTACACACCACTCTGGACCACACTCCCTGAGGCATCCAAGGCCTGCTATGAGCTGGTGTCTTGCGGATGCAAGAAAGGCTGCAAAAACCGCTGCAAGTGCAAGAACGCTTCACTGCAATGCACTGGTCTATGTTTCTGTGAAGGCGAATGCCAGTAGATTGGGACAGAAAACTTGCTAACCAACATTATGATCTGTAGACATTCATAATTCTGGTGACCAGATTTGAAAAGTTCGGAATCATAATTAACATAGTGTGGCAAAATCTACGTTATTGTATTACATGTATGTACTGCAGGATTACACAAGTACTGTGCCTAGAGACTGGGCTTTTGGTCGACTATATAACTACAATCTGACCATACTGTAAACTTCCCGTACTCTGTGTATTATTTTGACTAGCAATTTTGCCAGCAATTTGAAATAAAAAAGCAACTTGAGCAATTAAAGTGTGTTCCTGAAATCAGGTACTGGTTATTAGAGGTATTATGTCATTGAGTATTGAAATCTTCATCAAATGTCCACTTTTTCCACAAAATGGCGGCCAGTTTGGGGGCCATTTTTGAGAAGATTCATCTAAATATCTGTTAAACATTTATTGATGTTAATTCTGATGTAAAAAAAGGGAATTTTGGCCCATCTAGCACCAAACTAACGACACATAATGAAGTCTATGTAATGACGCTAATGTTAAATGGCGGCCATTTTGAACAATGGCCGCCATATCTTCCTAAGGGCTAATCTTGAATGCCTCCATATCCAAAAATGTTTAGAATATATTAATCTACATGTGTGCCAATTTTGGTGCTTTTAGACCAATTTGAACAATTGGTCTGCTATGCCGCTGTACTATGTACAGTGATGGCCTTGATAAATAGACACTATATGCTCAAACCAAAAAATCACAGCTGTATGTAACTTTTTCTTTACAAAACATGCTTAACTGTTCAGCACAGAACCACAACACTCCCCCCTTTGAACACTTGTCATTTTCTGATTCAGTTTCCAATAACCCCTCAATAACTTTAATACACTGGGTCACTCTGTCAACATCACTAACAGCTGATTCAAGGTTAGAACTCAAGTGACTCATTAAATTTTCAAATTTTGACCACCGATCACATTTGTTTTCTGATCCTAAAATCCATTTGAATTTGTTAGAATTTAAAGCAGTGTTTTCATATCATACTAAAACTTTCAAGTCTTTCATCACTTTAAAAGATACAATTAGCTTTGATTGGTCCTCCCAATTAACTTTAGGAAAGATACACAGTCTTCACTTGAAACGAACAACCAATCCTTAGAAAGCCTATTAATAAAGTTTTTAACAAACTCATCGAAACTATTCATAGTGTCTTTTTCCATCCATGCTTGAAACTAATTCATCTCGTTCAAGTAC
>NC_090725.1:181111441-181113941 GCF_036898095.1 Palaemon carinicauda
TTATTATTAATAACATTATTATTAATAATATTATTAATATTATTATTGATATTGGTATAAATATTATTAATATAATTAATATTATTATTAGTATTATTATCAATATTATTATTGATAATATTATTGATATCATTATTAATATTATTATTATTAATATTATTATTAATATTAATAATATTATTATTATTATTATCACTATTATTATTAATATTATCATTATTTTTATTATTATTATTATTATTATTATTATTATTATTATTATTATTATTATTATTTCTATTATCAATATTATTAATATTATTATCATTAATATTATTATTATTAACATTATTATTATTTTCATTATTATTATTATTATTATTTATATAATTATTATTATTATTATTATTATTATTATTATTATTATCAATATTATCAATATCATTATAATATCAATATTAATATTATTATTGATATTATTAATATTACCAATATTATTATTATTATTATTATTATTATTATTATTATTATTACTACTACTATTATTATTATTATTATTATTATTATTATTATTATTATTATTATTATTAATATTATTGATATTATTAATAATAATATTATTATTATTATTATTATTATTATTATTATTATTATTATTATTATTATTATTAACTTTAATAATACTATTAATAATATTAATATTATTATTATTATTATTAATATTGATATTATTAATGTTATTAATATCATTAATATTATCTATATTAATATTATTATTATTATTAATATTATTGATATTATTAATAATAATATTATTAATATTATTACTATTAATATTATTGATATTATTAATATTATTATTAATAATAATATTAGTATTAAAATTATTATTATTAATAATAATATTATCAATATTATCATTATTATTATTATTATTATTATTATTATTAATATTATTATTATTATTATTATTATTATTATTATTATTCACATTATTATTAATATTATTATTAATATTATTAATTCTAATACTAATTTTGTTAATATTATTATTATTATTATTATTATTATTAATATTATTATTATTATTATTATTATTGATAATATTAATATTATTAATAATATTAATATTATTATTATTGTTATTATTATTATTATCATTTTTATTATTATTATTATTATTATTATTATTATTAATATTATTATTATTATTATATTTTTATTATTATTATTATTGATATCATTATTATTGATATTATTTTTATGATTAATATTATTAATATTATTATTAATATTAATATTATTATTAATGTTATTATTAATATTATGAATATTATTAATGTTATTAATATTATTAATAATATTAATATTATTAATATTATTAATATTTTTATTATTATTATTATTATTATTATTATTATTATTATTTTTATTATTATTATTATTTTTAATAACATTATTATTATTATTATCATTATTATTATTATTACTATTATCATTATTATTATTATTATTATTATTATTATTATTATTATTATTAACATTATTAATATTATTTTAATATCATTATTAGTAATATCATTAATATTATTACTAATGTTAAAGTTATTATTATTATCATTATTATTATTATTATTATTATTATTATTATTATTATCTTCAATATTATTTTTAATATTAATATTTTTATTAATATTATTAATAATATTATTATTAATATTAGTAATACTATTATTATTATAATCATTATTATTATTATTATTATTTTTATTATTAATATTGTTAATATATTTATTATTATTATTATTATTATTATTATTATTATTATTATTATTATTGTTAATATCTTTATTATTATTATTATTATTATTATTATTATTATTATTTTTATTATTAATAATATTATTAATACTATCAATATTTTTATTAGTATTATTATTATTCTTATTATTATTATTATTATTATTATTATTATTATTATTATTTTGATTATTAATATTATTAATATTATTAGTATTATTATTAATATTGGTAATATATTTAATATTATTATTATCATTATTATTATTATTATTATTATAAATATTATTAATATTATTATGATTATTATTATTATTATTATTATTATTATTATCAATAATAATAATAATATTAATATTAATATTATTACTATTATTATTACTATTATTATTATTATTATTAATATTATTATTATTATTAATATTATTAATATTAATAATGTTATTATTTTGATTAATAATATCAATATCATTAATATTATTAATATTATTATTATTATTAATATTATTAATATTATTAATAATATTTATATTATCATTATTATTATTGTTATTTTTATTAATATTATCATTATTTTTATTATTATTATTATTATTAAAAATTTTATTATTATTATTATTATTAATATAATCATTAATATTAACATTATCAATATTATTAATATTATTATTAATAATATTATTAATAATATTATTAATATTATTGTTAATATTATTATTAA
>NC_090725.1:181156705-181186705 GCF_036898095.1 Palaemon carinicauda
AAGGTTATAAAAAATGGTGAGAAAACAAACATAAAAGTAAACATTGAATTTATTATTGAACATACAGGAAATTTAAAGCATAGCATTATGCAGAATATAGATTAATATTAACGACACTTGATGCTGCCCCGATATCTAGGTAACTCTGGCACTAGTTACCTAACCTCCACACTCCGAATCGCTTACAATCAGTGAAGAGTTTATAAGATGCATCGAGCAATACCATTACCATGATGCCACTGCGCATAGCCTATAAAAGATATGATAAATGGAAAAGCAAAATATAGACAAGAGTAAATTCTTTCCGGTTACAAGTTCTATTTTTTTATGGGATTAATGACAGCGCTAAAATTCTTCATTCAATAACTTTAAATCTCGTAAAGTGTGCCAACATTTAACGAGACCTACCTCAAAGTTATCAAGCGCCTGCTTGCTCAATATAAATCCATGAAGTTGAATCCCTCGGAAGTAATCCAGCAGTATGTGGTGGATGCCAAAGACAATGGTAGAGAAATGGAATCCCCGTCTTGGCCTCTCTTCCATGCTGCTACACAATCCATTAAAGGTTCCTCCGAAAACACACTCCCCTTTAGATTCATGCCCTCGTCTCTCCATTGCACTTTGGTGAAACTGGCGGTACTTAGCACTTCATTCTTTCACAGCAATAAAAGTGCTTCAAGTAAAAAGAGTTCATTAGTAATGATCACACATCAGTTGGCAAGTTTCTGACGAAGGTCGAGTTTATCCATTTTCCCTTTAGTCAGGAGAACTGCTTCCTAGGAGGGTTAGGCAGATAATGCTCCGTAAGAATTCTTACCATTACTCGTTAACTTTGTTAACTAATTCAGGAGGAGCTAAATATTTTGAAATGGTCTCAAATGCCAGCACACAAAGCATTTACAGGTATTAAATAATTATTAACGTTATTTAAAGTTACGTTTGAGATCTTTTTATTTTCCGAGAGAGTTGGAAACCAAGGATTATGAAAAAATGCTTAAAAGCCAAGTATTATGTAAAAAGGCAAAGTACTTTTTTGTACTAAAAATAAACAAGATAAAGAAAACGAGAATACAAGGATTCTGAAGTTGGAAAGAAAAGATAAACAATATATTTAACACACAATTATCCATCTTGAAGGAGTATAAATGGTTTTGTTACAGCTAAAACGAAAAAAGATTCTTATAAAATATAATGAAATGACAATGGTAAACGATTAAAAAATAAGATTTTGAAGTAAATCTCTTGAAGGTATTTATTCATATTCAAATCCCAAAATTCTTAGATTTTAATGTAATAACAGCAATTAACTGGTTTGACCTTCCACTCGATTTCTTTTCTGCGAGTAAATAGTCCCTCCAACAACACTAAATAACCAATGTTTGGCTTCCAACAGAAGAGGGAGGGAGAGGAGGTGCACACAAATACTCTCCGGTAAAAAGTACCATGATAGGAAATTAATTTTTATTTAATCGCCCTCTGCAAAGGATTCTATTTTCTTCAAAGAAATATATTTGAACATTTCATATTCTATTAAAATAATTTTGTTCCCGGCTTCGCTTCTTGAGTTATCACATCATTTTTCAGGCGTTAGCTCTATTTTCCCTTGTCGTTTTTGGGTGGAAGGAAGCGGTAAATGTTGTATGGATATTTTAGACATGTGATAATTCTTATAAATTAACCTTCGTGCATAACGTTAAAATTCCGAAGCTTCAGTATTCAATAAATCATAAAAAAAAAATTACGCAAGACAACAGCCAAGTTTGCAACTCGACACGTGACTGAACTTTTAAAGTATCAAACTCGTCCTGTCCTTGTTCATTTTTCACACATCCATTTAGCGTTGCACCTTTTTTTCTGTAAATGTTCTCGACTTCTTTAAAAAATAATGATACTCTAGATATTAAGATCTATAGATTATGCAGATACTTTTAAGTCAACAAACAAAATATTTACTTTTTATCATCACCTGTAATATAAATTTAAGTTGCAAACATACGAATTCCAAAGAATCGTTTTCAGAATAGGAAATTCAATGTATATTTTCCGTTTCTGATACCAGAAAAAGTTCCGATATTTTCGGTTCTCGATTCCGAGTACTCGTCCCATCACTGATATATATATATATATATATATATATATATATATATATATATATATATATATATATATATTACTACTTGGGCATGTTATTCTACGTTTAGAATTTATAGGCAATGTCTTGGTGGATTTCATAACTGGAAGATAGTTTCTCTTCGGAAAAAACTGTCCTGCGGATAATTTTCAGAATAACGGGATATTGCATTAAAGTTTCTCTATATATTACTTAGTGTCGACACGTGTTTCGATTCTTCAGAACTACACTGGCTGATTGATTTACACTTTAATATATAGGCTATGATGGTGAAAATCTTGATGCCAAAATATTTGTAAAATCCAAAACTAATTCAAAAAAATTGAAAAATGAAAGTTTTAGATTCTTGAAAATGTAAAGATGAAATTTACGATTAATTTTTGAATACATGAATTATTTTTCACAAGGCTTCACAGAACTTCATGGCCGATCTTGCATGCCCTCCACTGTTTCGGTGAAGTTTATATTTCCACTTTTTGCAGTCAGATTGACATTAGTTCTCGACGAAAGTCAGGTCATATTCAAAGCAGACTAATTCGTGAAGCTTACACGCTCCATCAGAAATTAGATGTTATTCTGAAAACTATCTGCAGGACAGTTCGTCCGTAGAAATGCTATCTTCCAGTTTTGAACGCCACCAAGACATTGCCTATTCATTATAAACGGTGAGTAACATGCAAAAGTAATATATATATATATATATATATATATATATATATATATATATATATATATATATAAGTATGTACGTGTGTATATGTCTGTATTTTGCTAATACAAAGGCACTTTAGAAACCTTGATTTATTTATAACCAATGCAGTATTACTGAATATCAATTAAAACATTATATAATTGTCTTCTGTGAACTATCAACTAAACGAAATTAAAAATGTGAAAGGCATTAAAGATTTAACGATAAAATTGGAACCGACGAACAAATTATAGCTATACTAAATAGCAAGAAAAAACATAGAATGCTTAGAAAAGCGATAGCCTTGACTTGATAGATATTGTGATTGAGTTTATAGCAAAGAATCAACATCGTCAGTATGTTTTTGGTTAATTAACCAAGTAGGCCTACCGGTGTTGATAGTCGTTGTGTAAAAATTTCAATTGGTCATATGAAAATCATCCAAAATGGCATTCTTTTATGCTGCAATTTGCTGTTAGATACGTAGAAATTGCGAGAGTGCCATTTCAAACATTCACAAAGGGAGCATCGCCAGAGGCTATTGCTCGGATGGAGACAGATTGCAGACTGAGTTTGAACGCTTGGGACCAACCGACGCAGGCTATTACGTCATAGCCCTAACACGACCGGCATGCCCAGGTATATACGAGGGACCAATACTTCCAAATGTTTCTGACAGACAAGAAGCACAAAGGACTAGCATTGTGCTCGGGTCACAAATCTGCAACTAAGCACAGCGACTCGCTGCGATGTCAGAAAACAGTTGTATTTTTTCGGTATTGCCATTCTATATAGAATTATCCTGGAATATGCGCAGAATATCGCAGGATGGTTGCCCAACCTGTCGTCACGTGCCCTTGCACGTGGTTGGGCCAGCGGGGATCATGCTGGCGCTGCAAACTTTTTGGAATATTCAAAACTATGGTGACCTTCAGCTGCGACTCTCGTCAGCTACGAAACTTCGTAGCGGAGTCTTAGGAGAATCGACTTGGCAACGGTTCCTTTGCAACAACTGTAGGTATGTAGGACGAAATCCTTGTAGTATCTAGCGAGTATATGGAGCTTGCGTCATGGCAACATAGCATCACGACCACGTGACGTTTTATTTTAATTTTATGCTAATCTGTATTTACTTTAGTTATTAAAATCTTTATAGAAGTTATATTTACTGTTTTCCTGACACTTTATGAATGAACAAAATAGAAAATAACGAAAATGTTAAATAAAAAGATGTTAAATGATCACGACAAATGAAATCAATAAAGAAAACGAACGTGAATAGATACAATCTTCAATTATTATCCATGCCTTAAATAAAAAATGAAGATATGAATAAATAAGAATATGTTAAATGATCACTACGAAGGAAGGCAATAAAGAAAACGAACGTTGATAAATAAAATGTTAAATCCTTATGAATAACTTAGATAGAAAATAAATGTCATGAATAATTAAAAACCATTACTATGAACGAAGTCAATAAAAAAATGAATAGGTGAAATGTAAAATCCGTACAAATAAAATTCTAAAAATTATCACGTTTCATGAAAAGAACTTAGAAGATCAGTAGGAATGAATTATATGAATTAGTACGAAGTTAAACATCTGTCTATTTCTTTTGGCATTCGAACACTTTAAGTACATTGCAAAAAATCTGCCAACGTTCTCTATAGCATTGGCATTCTGCCATGGCATGAGTGGCAGTAGTCCCTCAGATAGTCCCGTTGCACCTTTGCAGACTTGGTCAAGTGGTTTCCTGATGCTAGGTCGTTTATATCAGTCTTCATATACCTCCTTGGCCAATCGTTGTGCACTCGCTGCCATGTCCAGTGGTAATCGGGTGGGATTCTAAAGCCCTCGCAATAAATCTTGCTGAAATCCACACTAGTTACGATTAATCGCAGGCCTAGCGCTATGCTGAACGCTATAGACGACGACTCGCGTTCTACTCTATCGCACACTCCCTCCAACAATTACCCAGATCCAAGAATAAGAGAGCGGGAATCTTGCAGAAAGCGTGCCATAGGGTAGGTCAGACATAAAACAGCAGAACAAACGCTAGACTCTCCGCCATTTCTTGGATTTTTTTTTTCAACAACGCAGCGAGTCACAGAGCTTAGTTGCAGATGTGTGACTCGAGCCTTACGCAAAATGACGGAACGTCAGGGACTTGCTCTCGAATCTTCTTGCTGGCGCCCAGGGAGTATCTAGAACTTTCGTTTCAGAACACAACGATATTTCAGTCGTAAATTGTTTTATTTTTACATCAATACACATTAATTGTTTTATTTCACATATGAAAAAATTAGCCTTTTCAAAAATTTTATCATTCAATATACATGAATTTAGTGTACATATAACTTGCTTGACGGGAACTCTTTCCTTTTCTTGGTTCATTATGGGAGTGTGAGTATGAAGCAGCAACGTTCGGCACATGCCCGTGAGTGGGTCCCCACTATATGCCAAGGTTAGGAGGAGAGGAAACCTTTATATAATAATAATAATAATAATAATAATAATAATATTTATTGGACAAAAATATTTACATACGAAAGATTTACAAAAGAGACCCAGTCCAAACCAATGTGGAGCAGAGCTTTTCGGGCAAAAATACAACTAAAATAATATCATCAATTAAGAACAAAAAATAAAAAGTAAAAATATATATCACTCACTCACTAAATCCCGTCCGGAATTCTCCGGGTTGGGTCCTGCATCTGATATCGCCATTCTCTCCAGAGACTCCTATCCAATGCCATCTGTGCCAGCTGCTGAAATGTCTCGCCTCCATTTGCTTTCTTGAAGGTTTTCACCCATGTATCTCTTGGTCGTCCTCTCGGTCTATTTCCGGCCACTTGACCATGAAGCACTATCTTTGGCCATCTGTCCTGTTCCATCCTCTGTACATGCCCAAACCATCTCCTCTGAATATCTTCCACTCTAATCAGAATTGTGTCCTCAACACCAGCTATTTCTCTCACTCTCTCGTTCGTAATTCTGTCCTCCCATCTTACACCACAGATTCTTCTCAGACATTTCATTTCAAAGGCTAATAACTTTTTCTCCTCTCTCTTCTTCAGTATCCAGCATTCAGCACCGTATATCACTGTGGGGATTACTATTGCTCTTAATAGCCTAATTTTCAACTTAATGGATATATTTCTATCTTTCCAGATTCTTCTTAGCCTTCCAAATGCTTTCTGGCCACTTGAGATTCGGTCTTGAATTGCTCTTTCCATCTTTCCATCTGCTGTGAAAAACACTCCCAAATATTTAAACTCATTGACTTGTTCCACTTCTCCCTCTGATAGCTGTATTTCTAAGGCCTCTCTCTGGCGTCCAATTTTCATACTTTTGGTTTTCTCTCTATTTATCACTAATTCATACCTACTGCACTGCTCCTCCACCATTCTCAACACTCTCTGAAGTTCCTCCTTAGTTTCTGCTAAAAGCACTATGTCATCTGCATACCTCATATTAGATATTTTTGTCCCTCCTATATCTATGCCACCCTCATAATCTCCAAGTGCCATTCTCATTACCCATTCCAAGTATAGGTTGAAGAGGTGTGGTGATAGTGGGCAACCCTGTATAACCCCACCAGTGGTTATGAACTCTTCTGTCAAACACTTTCCTTTTCTTACTCTAGCCGATGTCCTTTCATACAATCTCCTGATGGTTTCCAGTATTTTTGGTTCTAATCCCCATTCCTTCAAAATCCTAATCATTCCTTCCCTTCATATGGAGTCAAACGCTTGCCTGAAGTCAATAAATACACAATACAGATCTTTTTCCTTCTCCCAGAATTTTTCTATGATTTGTGAGAAGGTGAATACATGATCGATTGTTCCTCTACCCGCCCTAAATCCTGCTTGACCCTCATCAATTATTTCCTCTTCTTGCCTTGCTATTCTACTTTGTATGATTTTTGCTAAAACTTTATAAGCATGTGGTAATAGACTGATAGGCCTATAATTTTTGCATAAGGTGGTGTCCCCTTTCTTGTGTGTTGGAATTATAATGTTTTCAGTCCAATCATTTGGAGCTGCTTGTCCATCTACTATATCCCTGCATAAATCACACAACCATCTTTCTACCATTTCACCGCCAGCTTCAAGCAATTCCTTTGGTAGTCCATCTATTCCTGGTGCTTTCCCACTTGACATAGCTCTTAAAGCTTTTCCCACTTCTTCTATCAGGAGATCTGGTGTTTCCTGTATGTTCCATAGCTCTCCTCTTAGTTCTGGATAATCTTCTCCAGTTACCCGTCTTCCACTTCCTTTTAGTTGTTCCTCGTAGTGGGTTTTCCAGATCTTCTCAACATCAGCCGTTGCTGATACCTTGTTGCCATCTGCATCTCTTACAGCAATTCCATTGTTCTTCCAACCCCTTGTTAATCTGTCTACTGCGGTGAATAGCTCTCTTGAATGGCCGTTTCTGAAACATTCCTCACATGTTTTACACAGGTCTTCTATCCATTTTATTTTTGCTCTTTTGCATTTATTGTCCACTGCTCTGCACTTTTGTCTATAACTTGCTTTGTTTTCTTGGGATGGGTTTTCATTCTTTGACTTTTTTGCTTCTCTCCTCTCTTGGCATGCATCCAATACTTCCTCTGTGACCCACTGTTGCTTTGCTTTCCTTCTCCTTCCCAAAATATTGTCGGCTTCCTCTTTAATTATGTCTCGTCCCCGACGCCACTTTTCCTCTGTTGTCTCGAGTCCTATTAGTGGTTCAAAACGTCCTCCTACTCTTACTTTGAAGGCAGTTTTTACTTCCTCGTTCCTCAGTTTATCTAGATTATACCTGACTAGTTCTTGATTTCTTCCTCTGTCTGTCCGAAATTTAATACGGATGTTTGAAAGTAGTAGTTCATGTGATGTTCCAAAGTCTGCTCCCCTCATCACTTTTGTTCCCATCACTGATGTTTTCCATCTCTTATTTATAAGGATATAATCAATGCAGTTCTTATGAATTCCATCTGGGTGTGTCCATGTGTATCTGTGCTGTTCTCTATGATAAAAGTAAGTATTTGTTATACACAGTTGTTTACCCTGGCAAAATTCCAACATCCTCTGTCCTCTCTCATTTCTTTCACCCAAACCGAACTCTCCCATCACATCCTCGTAGCCTCTCCTGTCATTTCCGATTTTACTATTGAAATCGCCCATCACCATGACTACATCGCCTGTCTTTGTTGTCTCTATTTCCTCCTCTAACTGTGAATAGAAGTTTTCTACGTCTTCATCTTCATATGAGCTGTCTGGTGCATATACCTGAATAACCTTAAAATTCTTGTGCTTTCCTCTCAAAGTGACCGAAATTATTCTTGAGTTCACCGAATTGTGCTCCAAATAAGCTCTTTGTGCTCTTTTTCCTAACATTAGTGCTACTCCCTCTCTATGAATATTGTCTGTTCTACCTGAATACAATATTTTGATTCCTTCTGACATCATTTCACCTTCTCCCACCCAATGAGTCTCTGCTATTCCCAATACATCCCAACTGTATCTATTTATTTCTTCAATGGTACACCTAAGTTTTGCTGGTGCAAAGAGTGTTGTTACATTTACAGTTCCAACTGTTGTTAATCCTTTTGCTGACCACATTGCTAATTTCTCACCACGAGGCTGTGGTTTAGGACCTCGGGGCGCGTCGGTTCCCCCGGACGCGGTAGCCATACTACTAATCCTTGACATCTTTTTCATGCAGGTTTCTTGGCTAATAAGGTAGCCGGCTAGCCACTCCTCTGCTACCTGTTTGGTCCACGACTCCTTATTACTATTATTCGGAGTAGCCCTTGCAATAAGTTGTACTGCAAGGGTTTCCCTCATCCGCCACCTAAGGGACGCGCCTGGTAGGAGTTGTCTCTCCCACAGGAAAAATATATATACATATACAAAATGTACACGTATATATACATAAGTATATATATATATATATATATATATATATATATATATATATATATATATATATATATATATATATATATATACATACATAGATACGTATAAATAATGTGTGTGTGTAGATTGCCTCACCTTGTGTAAGACACGGGCTCTTGCATTGGCAGCCCGTAAGAAAATTGTATTTGAATTGGCAAAATTAAATTTGTTAAGGAGAATATAAATGAGATTCTTCGCCTAAAAACAAATGGAAATGTATATTTATATTATAAAGGAGAGTGGTATATGAAACTAATGGTATATACATTGAAAATTGTAGTTGTTAAGCAAAAATTCAGTGAAAGAATTAGTTTTACAAACACAATATTCTAAACAATGAAACTGATACTTAAATTATGGTTAGATAGACAAGTATAAATATTTATCAACACAGCTTTAGTACCCAGATATCAAGAGATTTGTATATGATTTCTTAAAAGAACGCTAAGCAATGCCTTTAGATTAGGCGGGTAGAGTATTCCAATGTTTAAATATAGATATAGATACGATTGCTCGCATCTATTAATACGTATGAAAGTAAGAATATCTTGTTTCATATGGATGAACTAATTGTTCCTGAATTATAATTCGTTTTAAATCTTGAAATTTGTTTAACACAAGTGTTTGGAACATTATATTCATTAAGGAGAGCTTATAAGTGTCTTCCAGCTTCAATATCGAGAGAGGCCGGAAGAGTGGCGATGCATGAGCTAAGTAATCACTGGAGCTTATGATTCGTACCAGTCTTTTTTTTTTGAATTACAATTAACGGTTGCAGGACGTTTCTACTACTACTCCCCCAAGCAGTAATTTAGGTGAGGAGATACTAACGAGTGATACAATTGTGCTGCTTTTGATACAGTTGTGCATGAACTGCTACTAAATGATCTACGGTCCATCGGCGGTGAAGATCAAGCTTTCTAATACCTAAAAGACTACTTGGTTGGTAGAAATTACTGTGTACAAATTGGAAACTCTTATTCATCATATGAACCCTTAAACAAAGGGTTACCCCAAGGGAGTGTACTTGGCCCAATCTTATTCTGCATCTATACCATTGGTCTATCGAAAATGCTACAAAGGCATGGTGTGAAGTTTAAACTATTTGCAGATGACACACAATTTTACTTCTCCATAAATGATATACATGACACTACTGAAACTCTAAATCGAATCCTTGATAGTGTTAGAGAATGGGTGACAGTTAAACAACTAAAATTAAATGAGAACAAAACTGAATTCATGGTGGTGGGCAAGAGAAATAGCGTGAGAAACTTAGGTGATATTCAAATGAACATAAATAATGACTCTGTGCCGATATCTAGTAAAGTTCCAGATCTAGGTGTATTTCTTTACTGCAACCTGTCTCTAAATGCCCAAATAAATAATGTAATAAAAAGTGCTGGTTATCATCTAAGAAATATTGCGTCATAAAAAAGTACCTGGACGAAAATTCTGTCAAGAAACTTATGATAAACTGTGTTATTACCAGGATTGACTACTGCAACTCTATCTACTACAATTTACCAAAAGTCCAATCTAAGAAATTACAAAACATAATAAACAGAGGAGCAAGAATGATAAAAGGTGTCCCACCTAGAGAAAGGATCACCCCTATACTAATTGATTTACACTGGCTGCCGATTAAAGCGAGAATTGAATTTAAAATATGTATAATAACCCACCAAGTTATCAGAACCGGTCGTCCAAAATACTTAAGAGAATTGCTACATATTGCGCAGCCAACAAATCGTGTCGACACGAGAATAGTTACAGATAGCTTCAAACTGTTGGAACCTAGATTTATGTCCACTTTGGGCTCTAGAGCCTTTAAAATGCGGCCCCGAGACTATATAATAAGCTCCCACGAAACATTCGAATGATTGAAGACATTAAGGCTTTCAAGAGGAAACTGAAGACTTTCTTATTTCATGAGTCTTTTGACAGTGACGATTTAACAGTAAATGAACAATATGTGACTTGAAAATATAAATACTGTGACCGAACAAGGTAAAACGACAGTTGAGGTCCTGTAGAGAGTGGGGTTCCCCTGCTGTATGGAACCGGAAAAGCAGCCATCAAAGTAAAGTAAGTAAGTAAAGGGGAATACTCTTTTGATCTTTATATGATACCCATTACTTTGGCAATTTTATCAACTGTCATATTATATAGAAAGTGCACCTTGAAATTTACCTCAATGGAAGCATGAAACAAAAGTTAGGGTAATTTTGGATACATTTTCGGAAATACACCAATTTATATAGAGACAGAGAAACAGGGTAAAGAGGTGGAATGGGCATGGAGAAAGAAGGCACCAGTAGGGGAACTTGTTTAAAACCAGGAGCCCTCCCATATCACGATATTTTTTTTTCTTTTTTTTTCACTGTAGCCTACTTGTATATTTTAACCTCTTGTTTGTGGTTGTAGTTCTTTAGTCTAGTCATCTTTTATATTCTGTTTATGTGGTCTGTATTAGTAAGGTACTTCAGTTCATTACTACTAACTAGTAATATGTCAGCCTTGTTTGTGTTCTTAAGTATAACCTGGTAGATATAAGTTGTAATAGTAATGTGGATGCATATTCTTTACATATTTTGGATATCCCATAACAGTAAAATTGAATATTGTTTGAGTAAAACTGTCTTCTGATGATCTAAAATTATATGAAAATGGGTTTTGGCCAAATTTAGACAAAATAAAGATGATAATGAGACCTCAGTGGTTGGTTTGCTACTACTTTTAAAAAAGAAAAAACTTTCTCTATTGTTAACGAGCACTTCAACCTGCAAGGTATTAAGGTGTTTCCCTGTAATCTTTTTGGAGTAGCCTGCACGGGCTCTATTTTTTTTCACAACTTTGCAACGCCAAAGTATTTTTCAGAAAGGAGACAGGAGTAAATGTGTCTTAGAAACATAAAAGTAACACACGTTATTTCTACAAGTGCCCAGTTAGTATATATGTAGTAGGTTGACCAGGGCACCAGTCACCTGTTGAGGTACTACCTTTAGAGAGTAATTGGGTCCTTTGACTAGCCAAACAGTACCATATTGGATCCCTCTATCTGGCTATGGTTCATTTTTCATTTGCCTTCATATACACCCAATAGTCTTGTCTGTTCTTTCCACATTTTCCTTTATCCTCATATAACTGACAACACTGAGCTTGCCAAACAATTCTTCTTCACTCGAGGAGTTAACTACTGCGCTATATTTGTTCAGAGGTTACTTTCTTCTTAGTAAGGGTAGAAGAGACTCTTTAGCTATGGTAAGCAGCTCTCTAGGAGAAGGCCACTCCAATATCAAACTATTGTTCTCAATTCTTGGGTTGTGCCATAGCCTCTTAACCATGGTCTTCCACTGCCTTGGGTACACTCGGGCACAATGGGAGGTATTCATAAAAATGAAGGATATCCTTGTAAGCATAAGGTGGAAGTACAAGGTAATTCTCTGAAGCAAAAGGTAGAAGTATAAGCAAATCTTTCTTTCCATATTCATAATGATTACCTTTTACTTGCGAGGATATCCTAGAGGCAGAAGTAAAAGGTTGACTCGTGTTTCGGGAGCGCTTAGTTACATGTTGGAACTTCGAAGATTTCATTTGTGCTGTCAAGATAAGAAAGAGTTTAGTATTTATAATAAGATTTTAATGCCCTGTTTTTA
This sequence comes from Palaemon carinicauda, assembly GCF_036898095.1. Classification (NCBI taxonomy): domain Eukaryota; kingdom Metazoa; phylum Arthropoda; class Malacostraca; order Decapoda; family Palaemonidae; genus Palaemon; species Palaemon carinicauda. Next base: position 181,169,135 of record NC_090725.1, read on the forward strand.
CATGTTTTTAATTAAGTTTACGCATCAGAAAGAACACAGACGCCGCCGCGCCTTCCCCAAAGCCTCGCTGGCGACATCTATCCCCTACCCCTTGCATTAGAAGTTCTATGACCTCTTTTTAGCTCCCACACCCCTTGCATTAGAAGTTCTATGACCTCTTTTTAGCTCCCACACCCCTTGCATTAGAAGTTCTTTGACCTCTTTTTAGCTCCCACACCCATTGCATTAGAAGTTCTTTGACCTCTTTTTAGCTCCTACACCCCTTGCATTAGAAGTTCTTTGACCTCTTTTTAGCTCCCACACTCCTTGCATTAGAAGTTCTTTGAACTCTTTTTAGCTCCCACACCCCTTGCATTAGAAGTTCTTTGACCTCTTTTTAGCTACCACACCCCTTGCATTAGAAGTTCTTTGACCTCTTTTTAGCTCCCACACCCCTTGCATTAGAAGTTCTTTGACCTCTTTTTAGCTCCCACACCCCTTGCATTAAGAGTTCTTTGACCTCTTTTTAGCTCCCACACCCCTTGCATTAGAAGTTCTTTGAACTCTTTTTTAGCTCCCACACCCCTTGCATTAGAAGTTCTTTGACCTCTTTTTAGCTGACCCCATCCCTTGCATTAAAAGTTATTTGACCTCTTTTTAGCTCCCCCACCCCTTGCATTAGAAGTTCTTTGACCTCTTTCTAGCTCCCACACCCCTTGCATTAGAAGTTCTTTGACTTCTTTTTAGCTCCCACACCCCTTGCATTAGAAGTTCTTTGACCTCTTTTTAGCTCCCACACCCCTTGCATTAGAAGTTCTTTGACCTCTTTTTAGCTCCTACACCCCTTGCATTAGAAGTTCTTTGACCTCTATTTAGCTCCCACACCTCTTGCATTAGAAGTTCTTTGTCTTCCTTTTAGCTCCCACACCCCTTGCATTAGAAGTTCTTTGACCTCTATTTAGCTCCCACACCCCTTGCATTAGAAGTTCTTTGACCTCTTTTTAGCTCCCACACCCCTTGCATTAGAAGTTCTTTGACCTATTTTTAGCTCCCACACCCCTTGCATTAGAAGTTCTTTAACCTCTTTTTAGCTCCCACACCCCTTGCATTAGAAGTTCTTTGAACTCTTTTTAGCTCCCACACCCCTTGCATTAGAAGTTCTTTGACCTCTTTTTAGCTGACCCCATCCCTTGCATTAGAAGTTCTTTGACCTCTTTTTAGCTCCCCCACCCCTTGCATTAGAAGTTCTTTGACCTCTTTTTAGCTCCCACACCCCTTGCATTAGAAGTTCTTTGACCTCTTTTTAGCTCCCACACCCCTTACATTAGAAGTTCTTTGACATCTTTATAGCCTCCCCCCCCCACTTGCATTAGAAGTTCTTTGACCTCTTTTTAGCTCCCACACCCCTTACATTAGAAGTTCTTTGACTTCTTTTTAGCTTCCACACCCCTTGCATTAGAAGTTCTTTGACCTCTTTTTAGCTCCCACACCCCTTGCATTAGAAGTTCTTTGACCTATTTTTAGCTCCCACACCCCTTGCATTAGAAGTTCTTTGACCTCTTTTTAGCTCCCCCACCCCTTGCATTAGAAGTTCTTTGACCTCTTTTTAGCTCCCACACCCCTTGCATTAGAAGTTCTTTGACCTCTTTTTAGCTCCCACACCCCTTGCATTAGAAGTTCTTTGACCTCTTTTTAGCTCCCACACCCCTTGCATTAGAAGTTCTTTGACTTCTTTTTAGCTCCCACACCCCTTGCATTAGAAGTTCTTTGACCTCTTTTTAGCTTCCTCACCCCTTGTATTAGAAGTTCTTTGACATCTTTTTAGCCCCCCACCCCTTGCATTAGAAGTTCTTTGACCTCTTTTTAGCTCCCACACCTCTTGCATTAGAAGTTCTTTTACCTCTTTTTAGCTCCCACACCCCTTGCATTAGAAGTTCTTTGACCTCTTTTTAGCTCCCACACCCCTTGCATTAGAAGTTCTTTGACCTCTTTTTAGCTCCCACACCCCTTGCATTAGAAGTTCTTTGAACTCTTTTTAGCTCCCACACCCCTTGCATTAGAAGTTCTTTGACCTCGTTTTAGCTCCCCCACCCCTTGCATTAGAAGTTCTTTGACCTCTTTTTAGCTCCCACACCCCTTGCATTAGAAGTTCTTTGACCTCTATTTAGCACCCACACCCCTTGCATTAGAAGTTCTTTGACTTCTTTTTAGCTCCCACACCCCTTGCATTAGAAGTTCTTTGACCTCTTTTTAGCTTCCACACCCCTTGCATTAGAAGTTCTTTGACCTCTTTTTAGTTCCCACACCCCTTGCCTTAGAAGTTCTTTGACCTCTTTTTAGCTCCCACACCCCTTGCATTAGAAGTTCTTTGACCTCTTTTTAGCTCCCACACCCCTTGCATTAGAAGTTCTTTGACCTCTTTTTAGCTTCCCCACCCCTTGCATTAGAAGTTCTTTGGCCTCTTTTTAGCTCCCACACCCCTTGCATTAGAAGTTCTTTGACCTCTTTTTAGCTCCCACACCTTTAGCATTAGAGGTTCTTTGACCTCTTTTTAGCTCCCACACCTCTAGCATTAGAAGTTTTTTTGACCTCTTTTTAGCTCCCACACCTCTAGCATTAGAAGTTCTTTGACTTCTTTTTAGCTCCCACACCTCTAGCATTAGAAGTTCTTTGACCTCTTTTTAGCTCCTACACCTCTAGCATTAGAAGTTCTTTGACTTCTTTTTAGCTCCCACACCTCTAGCATTAGAAGTTCTTTGACCTCTTTTTAGCTCCCACACCTTTAGCATTAGAAGTTCTTTGACCTCTTTTTAGCTCCCACACCTCTAGCATTAGAATTTCTTTGACCTCTCTTTATAGCTCCCACACCTCTAACATTAGAAGTTCTTTGACCTCTGTTTTTAGCTCCCACACTTCTAGCATTAGAAGTTCTTTGACATATATTTCTAGGTTTCATACTTTTAGCATTAGAGGGTCTTCGATCTATATTTTGAGGTGCCTTACTTCTAGCATTAGAGGCTCTCTATTTTTAGGTGTCTTACCTCTGGCATTAGAGGCTCCTCTTCGCTGGTCTCTCCTGTCTTCTAGTTTTCAAGATCTTATTTCATTAGATTATCTGTTTCTTTCGAGATTTCATTGTCTCTTTTCCTTAGTTCGTCAGTGTCCTTCTAGATTTCAAAAGAGATTTCAGTGCCGTGAGTCCTCACTTCGTCAGATTCCTCAGGGAAATCGAAGGCATTTATTCTTTACCTATCTGGGCAATGAGTAAAGAGATGAATACTATCGATTTCTCCGCATACACTATCATGCCAAAGTAAATGACGAGCAACATGATATATTTACCAATGTCGTCTGGATATGACCTTACTTCAATGGCGAATTTTGGGACCATCCTGTTGAAGAACTACACGTCACTCACCGTTCAGTTGAATCATTCTGCCTCCATCCTCATTCCCCGCAATCCGTTTTTGCACCGATAGCCTCGTACTTTTTCCAAGAGTCTCCTTTATTAAGACATCGTCGCAAAAGACCAAGCAAAGGATCCTTCAAGGCGCATACATTATGATCTTCAAAGCTCAGCTGCCAACGGAAGATCCCGTGTCTTTCTATAGGTCGGGCGATATAAAACGAACGATCGGCATCTTCGCCAGCAACCAAAACCATCTGTAGTTGATGGTGTTCCGAAGACGTAACACATAATTCTTACCGGCAACTTCCTATTCTGCTAGAACGCGATCTCTGTGAGTTAAGTGAAATCCTTCTCTCAGTCATCAACTCATTTCCTCTTACTCTTATTGACGCGCAATTCCTTGGTTAGATTTCGCCAGCTACATACAGATCATGTGAGGTGTTGCAGGCTACGTTTGAAAAAATGAAGATCAGGTCTTCAGAAGTCATTTGAAGCTCGGGGAGGAGTCGTTCAGGACTGCTCCTGGAAATTTCAGTTCTGGAGTCATTCAGAAATCCATGTTAAGTATACGGCTATGTCCTTTGAAGACTTTTGGAAATTCGGGAAAGTTTTCTTCCGAAACCGTTCTGAGATTCCGTTCTGGAGGCATTCAGAATTCCATGCTAAGTCTATGGCTATTTTTTCTGAAGTCATTTGGAAATCCGGGAAAGTTTTCTTCCGATACCGTTCTGAGATTCCGTTCTGGAGGCATTCAGAATTCCATGCTAAGTCTATGGCTATTTCTTCTGAAGCCATTTGGGAATCTGAGAAGATTTTCTTCCGAATTCGTTTAGGACTCGCGAAAAATTCCATTCTTGTTTTATAACAACAACAACAACAATAATAATAATGATAATGAAATAAAATGATAATAATAATAATAATGATAATAATAATGATAAGAATGATAATAATAATAATAATAATAATAATATAATAATAATAAAAATAATAATAATAATAATAATAATAATAATAATAATAATAATAAACTACGTGATTTGATTTATGGATTTGAGTTGAAAAGTTTTGAAGACGCTAAACGCTCAACTTTGCAGTTTGAAGGAAATTTTAAGATACCCGCACGAAGGGCGAAGGGTAATTAAGGTTTAAAGCAAACCGAATTGAAATAGTTGATTTCAGCTGAATTATTTCAGGTTTGGGATTTAGAACAATCTATTTCGGGTACAAATCGATATATATATATATATATATATATATATATATATATATATATGTATATATATATATATATATATATATATATATATATATATATATAGTTTATATATGTGTGTATACATGCATGTATATAAGCTTTTGCAGTATATGAATATTCTGTGTATATATGTATATTTATACGATGTATATATATATACATATATATACACAGACATATATATACATACATATACATATATATAATATATACATACATATACAGTACATATATAATATATATATATATATATATATATATATATATATACATATATATATATATATATATATATATATATATATATATATATATATACTATATTTATATATTATATGAATACAGTATATCTGCATGTACTGTACACACACATATATATACATATATATAAATATATATATATATATATATATATATATATATATATATATACATACATACATACATATATACTGTTTATACATACATACATCCCTAAATATAGCAGCCTTCGTATTCTCCCAACTGTTTATACATGCAAAAGCAAATGTAAAATGCATATCACCAAGTTATGGCTTATCCTTGATATTTCATCGAGATTCCAGGTGTGGACAAGATATCTGTCCGCAAGCCACTGTACATTTTGTTCTTCAAAACGGAATAACATCTTGAAATCACGATCAAGTGTGGGTAAACGGGGCATGTATTGTTTAACATGCCTCACATCCACAAAATCTGCCATTGTGCTGAGAATCGGACAGAACAACCTTTCTCTTCGAACTCAGTCTGCTACTGACCAGACTCAGCTTTTTCGAAGCATATGCTCTTTATATGAAGTAAAGGGTCTTCTTTATGTATAACCATTTACTTTTATGTGATTATAAAGATACGCTTTTGCTCTAAAAGTAGAAGCTTTTGCTTGAAATGTTTATGAATACAAGTAGAAGGATTTCCTTCATATTTTGCAAGTATAAGCATATCCTTTTCTTTATGAATACCGCCCAATATTCTCTTATTTTTATACCTCTTGTTTATTTTGAAGTATAGTTTATATATGAAATATTTATTTTTATGTTGTTGCTGTTCTTGAAATATTTTATTTAAGCTGTTCATTGCTTCTCTTGTATAGTAGGTTGTTATTTCCATTCCTCACTTGGTTATTTCGCCTTGATGGGGTCCTGGGGGTTGTAGCATCCTGCTTTTCCAGCTAGGGTTGTGGCATAGCTAATGATAACAATAAAATAATAATAATAATAATAATAATAATAATAATGGTTAAAACAGGTGACTACTTGGCAAGTGCGTCATTTAAGAGGTTTGTGTTATAATCCAAGCAGGTTTGGTCACATTGGTATTATGGCTTGCGAGAGGTTTGAAACTCTTGATGTAAAGCTTGTGAAGAAACCTAGTGATGGCAAAATGAGAAACGTAGAATTCATTCAAGACCCTGGTGGATTCTGGATAAAGATTCTCAATACTGGTAAAACTGGAGAGACTATAGAGCCTTTTTTATATAAAAGATTTCTAGCTGAAGTTCGTTCATCATTTATAAATTTTCCCTACACAGTATCCTGATGTGAAGCCTGCTGATAGCTCCTGTGGAAAGCTTATAGGCTATGAATTATTATTGTTAGCATATTTACTTCTCTAGACTATTACTATTGTTATTGCTTGAGGGTACACTCGGGCACATTGTTCTGTATCATTTTTGTTCCTCTTGTTTTTTTGGAGTTTTTATAGTTTGTATATGAAATGTTTATTTTCATGTTGTTACTGTTTTTAAAATGTTTTATTTCCATTGTTAATTACTTAATTTATTTATTCATTTTCTTGTATCCTTTCCTCATTTTGCAATTTTCCCAGTTGGATCCCTGAGGCTTATAGTATTCTGCTTTTCCAACTAGGGTTTGAGCTTAGCAAATAATAATAATAATAATAATAATAATAATAATAATAATAATAATACTGTCATTTTAATGATATCGGTTAACTTCTGTTCTGACTACTATATCCCCTTTCCGATTAGACCTCTCGTGGATAGATTATATAAAGGAAATAACATGTTGTATGACATGTGTGTGTGTGTGTGTGAGAGAGAGAGAGAGAGAGAGAGAGAGAGAGAGAGAGAGAGAGAGAGAGAGAGAGAGAGAGTCAAAATCTTTATTTCCATTATTACAATGGTTATTCTTTTGTTAAAACAATAAACTATATATAAAAACAATAAGCTATATATAAGTTCCATTGCTAATGGATAGTTTTATATAAAAGATACATAATACTTAAAATATAAAATAGTATTACTTTAAAAACCTATAGCCTACACACTGAGAGGGTGTAATTTGCTCTTTCAGATTAAAATTTTCAATAAATTAGTATCATTCATAAATTAAAGAAAATTGCGCCTACAATCAGATGAATTTAAAATTTCATAAAATATAAAACTCATAAAACATCGGTGATAAAAATAAATATAAAAAATAAATCCATCTTATTCACAGTTTTTGTTTAAAAGATAATCTTTAAGTTTCCTTTTTAAAAACGTTAGCACTTGAACAATCCCTAAGATTTTGAGGTAGCTTGTTCCAGGCTGATGGGCTCCTTATTACCATAGAGCGTGACCCGAAGTCAGTTCGGTATCTTTGTACATATAAGTTATTATCTTGCCCAGTTGAGGCATCCCTGCAATTGCCGACATTTAAAAAATCATATAACCAGCTTGGGCATTCCTTTTTTAAAACTTTAAAAACAAAAACACAAATTTCATAGATATATTGATTTCTTAATTTTAACCATTGTTGTTGTTTGAGGACTGGGGTGATGTGATCATGTTTTCTAACCCCCCCCACCGCGACCCGAGCAGCAAAATTTACAAGTTTCTTGGTTTTTTTTAAGTATACGTCGTTAGTCCCTCCCCGGATTTTAATACAATGATTTATTATACTTAACACGAGAGAGAGAGAGAGAGAGAGAGAGAGAGAGAGAGAGAGAGAGAGAGAGAGAGAGAGAGAGAGAGAGAATGCTGTCAAAGAAATGTTGAACTACCTAGAGATGATATACAACTTTCAGTAAACTCTAGAATAATGCCAATAATGGCTGTTATTAGCCTAAACTGTTAGGCAATGCCGAGGGAACCACTTACTTCTATCACCAATGCAATTCAAGTTATTCTAAACTGAATCATTTGATTTCCGTTGTAATTTTTAGATTTTTTTACCATGTGCATTTCATCTTAAAATTGCACTGCGCTAGATTCCTCCGTTAACCAAAACAGGTAAAAAAAAAGATGCTGATGGAAGAGGCGCGTGCTCACGTCCTGGACACAAATATGCTGAAGGCTCAGACCAGACTGTGAACGCCGCCGAGTAAGCCAACCGATGTCACAGTCACACCAGTCTGGTTTTCGGTGTGAAGGGGTAAAGACGTGCAGTGCTCCGTTGTGCTTGGTCATGACTCGTATCGGTGGATATAATAGTCGATAGTGTTCACAGGTATATAAAATGAAAATATACATCGCCAGTGGACTAATAATGACAATTATATATTAGCTGTTGAATTATATGTTGTGGATATATTACGAGAAGGTACCGATAAGCCACGTGGTATAGACTGCAATGTGTACGTTCTGTGGAATTTCAAGATAACTGCTTAATCCTTGCTTTTTAGATCGCTTAGTGGAATGAGTAATGTGACCCGACCTTTTTTTTTTTGCACTTTGTAAATACATATATTCGATTAATTGTCACCATTTACATGAATCTATGTTATGCTATAGGCCTATAAAAAGTGTTGACCTAGGTAGTTCAGCATTTTGATTTTGTATAAATGATTTTTTTTTTTTGCGTTACGCAGAGACCATTAGTTATAAAACAGTGCTGTCTTGTTCTGACACCATTTTGAAACGATATAAACTGCAAGGCTACATACTATATTTTTCGCATACAAGTTTTTGCAAAACCACCTCCCAGAAATAAACGTATCTCTAATACCATGCTATAATATAGGTCTAAACGTGAAGTTGCAAAATTTTTTGATAATCCTGAATTTTATGTTCAGGATGGAAAGGGCGGATTCATGGGGCGATGAGGTACCTCTTCCCCATCAACCCATACCAGCGCCACCCATGTTTAGCGGAGATTCCCCAGGATTACCGGATACTACTTCGGAGGAATCTCTCTATAGCGGCGTTCTTGAATACTTACGAAGGGGCGAGGAGGAAGAAGCTACGGTAGGGGTCGTACCTAGGAGCCAGAGTTACACGGAGGGCATTGCCCAACAGCAGCAAGAACCTCAGATGATGCACGCCCATAGTCATAATGCTCTCATGGAAGAATCGCCGACGCCCGAGAAGAAGGAAGTAGCGTCCCAACACTCTTGTTTACGTACCCTCCACACCGTAGTGGCCTGTCAGCAAGAGCAGATAGCCGTTTTGCAGGCCACTCTACGGGATCTAGCCGTGACATATACGCACAGGGAGAAGGCATTACTCAGGAAGCTTCATCAGCTCCAGCAGGTCTCCGACCGAGAGCCGGACGACTCTTCTCACCAGGAACAGGTAAGTGTCGAATGAAGCCTCAGGGTGGACTATCCTGTTGATGCTGCCACTATTTTCGTTGAATATACTTTTTAATATATTGTAAGACCCAGGGTTGGGGAAAATTAGGAAAGATAGATTTTTTTCCTCAATTTCATGCCGAATATGTAGTCATCTTAAAGGCAGCTGACAAGATTTTCGCAAAGGCGTTTATTTTCTAAATAACAATGATCATGTGTGTAGTTTTTGGAAATAGTTGATATTTAATAGCATTTGCAAAAATTGCTGCTACCAAAACATTTTAACATCATTGAAGGAAAAAAAAAATTGTAAATTTTTTGATTTCTGAAATAGTTTAAAAGGTTACCATTCTGTGTGAAAATAAATTAGTGAGTCTTATGTCGACCGGTGGAATAATTTTATGACACGACCAATTTTCTGATGTGCAAATATTTTGGTAATTGGGCGTTGTTAGGGAGTGTTCATAGGGTTTTAGTTTATTTCAAGATAACACCAATAATTTAACCATAGGTGATATGAAACGCAAAACTTCCATTGTTTATGTCTTTGATATGAATGCAACGAATTTGGATAATATATTATGTTCATATGTTCCTAGTCATTTATACTGTATTCATGCTCGCGTATACAGTATACAAAAATGTTCTTAGTTAATAATGACTCGGATAACTCTCATTATTATTATTATTATTATTTGCTAAGCTACAACCCTAGTTGGAAAAGCAGGATACCATAAGCCTAGGGGTTCCTACAGGGAAAATAGCCTAGTGAGGAAAGGAAACAAAGAAAAATAAAATATTTTTAGCACAGTAACACCATTAAAATGAATATTTCCCTATGAACTTTAAAAACTTTAACAAAAGAAGAGAAATGAGATAGAATATTGTGCTCGAGTGTACCCTCAAGCAAGAGAACTCTAACTAAGACAGTGATAGACCATGGTACTGAGGCTATAGCACTACCAAAGACTAGAGAACGATGGTTTGATTTTGGAATATCCTCTTAGAAGAGCTGCTTACCATAGCTAAAGAGTCTCTTATACCCTTACCAAGAGGAAAGTGGCTATTGAACAATTACCATGCAGTAGTTGACCCCTTGGTTGAAGAAGAATTATTGTAATGATTTCCATCTTCCAAGAATTAGAAAAAAATAAGATCTGAATGACGTTATTTCAAAGAGATGCACCAAATTTTATTTTTGTAAATCTGCAATTTGAATATGCACATAATCCATAGCTCGAAAAGTAAATATAACGTTGCTTATTCAAGCAGCTCGGCGATTGTTATTATTGTTATTACTAGCCAAGGGCTCCAACAGAGAAAAAATAGCCCAGTAAGAAAATGAAACAAGGAAATGAAAAAATGATATAAGAATTAATGAAAAATTAAAATAAAGTATTTTTTGAAAGCCTTAACAACATTAAAACATAATTCATATATAGACTATAAAAAGACTTATGTCAACCTGTTCAATATAAAAATATTTGCTGCAAGTTTGAACTTTTGAAGTTCTACTAATTCAACTACCTGATTAGGAAGATCATTCCACAACTTGGTCACAGCTGGAACAAAACTTCTAGAATACTGTGTAGTATTGAGCCTCATGATGCAGAAGGCCTGACTATTAGAATTAACTGCATGCCTATTATTACCAACAAGATAGAACTGTTCAGGAAGATCTGAATGTAAAGGATGGTCAGAATTATGAAAAATCTTGCAATATGCATAACAAACTAATTGAACGACGGTGCTAGAGATTAATATCTAGATCAGGAATAACAGTAGAACAATACTCGAAACAAGGTAGAATGAACGAATAGATTAATTACTGAAAATTTTAAAAGACTTTCTTAATAAGCCAATTTTTTTTTGTGTAATTGAAGAAGACACAGACCTAATGTTTCTCAAAAGTAAATTTGCTGTTAAGAATCACCTAAAATTTTAAGAGTCATACAAGGTTAACCAAAATTATCAATGCTGAGATCTGGATGTTGAGGAGCCACTGTCCTTAACCTACTTACAATTATACTTTTGAGTTTTGTTAGGATTCATAATTTGCACCATGCATTAATTTTAGCTAGATCTGTATTAAGGGATTCAGCAACCCCAGATCTACATTCAGGAGAGGGAATTGATGCAAAGAGAATAGCATCATCTGCATATGCAGCAAGCTTATTTCCTAGACCATACCACATGTTATGTGTATATATCATGAAAAGTAATGGGCCAAGAACACTACCCCGTGGAACACCAGATATCACATTTCTATACTCTCTATGGTGCCCATCGACAACAGCTTGAGATCTATTACTTAAAAATTCAATAATGATGCTAAGAAACGACCCACCCACTCCCAACTGAGTTTGAAAACTAGGGCCTCATGATTAACACGGTCAAAGGCAGCACTAAAATCAAGGCCAAGCTTACGAACTTCCTGACCACCATCAAGGAATTTTTGTACAGCATTGGAGATTGTAAGGGCATCGCATGCTCCAGGCCATTACGAAAACCAAATTGAAAAGTAGGGAACAGATGATTACCTTCAGCAAACCTATTAAGACGTTTTGCCAATAGACGTTAAAAAACTTTAGATAATATGGGAGTTATGGAAATGGGTGGTAATCAGTTGGACTTGAGCTACCACAAACACATTTACATAGGGGAGTAACATTACCAATTCTCCAACAAGTGCTAAAAGCTCCCCTTCTTGCTAACTTGCGCAAAATAACAGATAACTTTGTAGCTAAGAAATCTGCAGTCTCATAAAAAACAAAGGAAAAATACCATTTTGATATACACCTCCATAAGCATCAAGGTCCATCAAAGGATCCAATAACTCTCTAGCGGTAGTATCTCAACGGTTGGCTGGTTCCCTGGCCAACCTACTACCTGTAAAATACATTGTAAATGTAGGATACGGTGACTGGACGATGTTATACATGTTCTTGTAAAGAGGAAAAGCTCCCCTGTATCTTGAAGAAATTATTGGACTGTTACATATGTAAAAATTTGATGTATTATCATCTATACTTTCTCAACTTTGGGCCATTTCTACGGACAAGGGTTATCTATGAAAAAACAATGCAATGGTCACGTGTCATTCCAATAAATTAACTGTTGGATCGGGAATGACCCCACACTCCAGAACATTTCCAATATATTAACCGCTTTACATACTGTAGGCTACATCCTTCACACATGGATCATAACCGGCGTGTCGACCACTGCTCCAGCCCATTGAGGCCTACCTTTCTAGGAATAGGTTGGCCAGGGCACCAGCCACCCGTTGAGATACTACCGTTAGAGAGTTATTGTGTTCTTTGACTGGCAAGACAGTACTACATTGGGCCATTTTTCTGGTTACGGCTCCTTTTCTCTTTGCTTGCACATACACCAAATAGTCTGGCCTATTCTCAACATATTCTTCTCTGTCCTCATACATCTGACAACGCTGAGATTACCTACCAATCGTTCGCTCAAGGGGTTAACTGCTGCACTATTGTTTTTCAGTGGGTACTTTCCTCTTGGTATTATTAGAAGAAGCAGCGCTTGTAGGAGGACACTTAAGAATCAAACCATTGTTCTCTAGTCTTGGGTAGTGCCATAGCCTCTGTACGATGGTCTCCCACTGTCTTGTGGTATAGTTTTCTTGCTTGAGGGTACACTAGGGCACACTATTCTATTTTATTTCTCTTCCTCTTGTTTGTTTTTTTAAAGTTTTTATAGTTTATATCAGAAATATTTATTCTAATGTTACTGTTCTTGAAATACTTTTCTTTATCGCTAATTATTCTTTAGTTTATTTATTTCCCTATTTCCTTTCCTCAGTGGGTTATTTTCCCTGTTGGAGCCCTTGGGCTTATAACATCTTGCTTTTCCAGCTAGGAATGTAGCTTAGCAAGTACTACTATTACTACTATTACTACTACTGCTAATAATAATGATAATAACAAGCACTATCGTGTTTCTTTGATATTTAGACTTTCCTTTCCAATACGGTTTTTCACAGTTTACCCACTATCTGGTTTTTTTCTCTGCTTGAACTTCGGAAGTATAAAAACTTTTTATTGACCAATTGTCGTCCATTCTTTCCACCTTGCCAAGCCCCTTCAGAGAACTGACCCACCCTTTCTCTTATGTGAACTTTTGAAGAATTTCTACACGTCTCCCCATTTCTTGTATTTTTTCCAATTTATATTGCGTCACATACACGACGCAAATAGTTTATCTAAGTTCAGGTGTTTGGCCGAGACGGTCCAGATACTTCATCGTCACCTTATTCCATAGCTCCCCTGACACTTGCACGCATTTCTGGCACGCACTGGGAGGTTCCTGCACTGTTCACTGACACGTTCAAGCATAGTTCACGTCAAGTTCACGCCACGTTCACGCCATGGCACGCATTGGCGCACTAGTTCCCGCACTGTTCACGACACGTTCACTCATCTTTCCGTATCCTTCCGCATCGTTCACGCCAGTTCACGACTTGGCCAAATCATATATAAAGATGGGGCTTCCTACATGATTTTTATTAAAAGCGTATTCTTGTGCTAATCTTTGATTAATATCCCCTGTATTAATGTATGGGTTATCTTTATAGATATTTGTAACAATTATACTTTTATTTAGTATATATTTTATTATTTAATTATTATTATAGGTAATTAGCTGGTTTGAATAATTTTTAAGCTTTATAATTTACTGAAAAAATAACATTTTATGGCAGTTATATGCTGATCAGATATTTGGAACCCACTTTACATTATCTTAGAATATAATTGAAAGATGACTATTCCATTCATTAGTTTTTGTGCTATAAAATCAACAATTCTCTCTCTCTCTCTCTCTCTCTCTCTCTCTCTCAGGGATAAAAGGGGGTAAAAGTTAGTGAAAAATCAAGTGCAAATTCCTTAGATTCGCGCCTAGGCCTATGTTAGTGTAATTTTGCCGATAGACTTACTCAAAGGGTAAAGTTGTAGATTGTGTAGGAGAATAAAGGAAAAGTTCTTAATATATTATAAAAGAGCGGAATAGACGAATTTGAAATGTATTTATATAATGGTGTATCTGTATAGGCCTACAGTGTCTATATCTCTGTATTTGAATTGTCTCTTTATGTAACCCATTATGTTTTGTGCTTTCTTTTCAGCTTTTATGCTCTGTTTGGTGAACTTCAAATCCTTGCTGATAATAATACCAAGAGAGAGAGAGAGCGAGAGAGAGAGAGAGAGCTATCAGTTTTTATGTTCCCTAGTATATGATACATCAAAATATTGAAGCTTATTCTCTCTCTCTCTCTCTCTCTCTCTCTCTCTCTCTCTCTCTCTCTCTCTCTCAATTAAATAAGGAAAGGGGAGAGGTGAAAGAATATATTGTCATTATACAGATTTTTTCTTTGATGATTATGAGGAAGTAGGGATAAATCCATTGATTTAATTGCCACGCACTGGCACGCATCCTCCCGCATCGTCCCTCAGTAGGGATAAATCCATTGATTTAATTGCCACGCACTGGCACGCATCCTCCCGCACTGTTCACTCCAGTTCCCGCATCGTTCACGCCAATTTTGGCGTGACAATGCGTGCCACAAATTTTGAACATTTTAAAATTCTCGGCACGCATGGCACATCGCGCATGCCAGTTCCCACATCGTTCACGCCACAATGCGTGCCTGTGCGTGCCACAAATGCGTGCAAGTGTCAGGGGCTTATGTCTGATTTTCTTTTCACTTTTTCCCACAATTGGTATATCATTTCTTTTCTACTTCTATTCCTTACTCTTTACATAAATCATTTACCGCTATTGTCTTCCTTTCTTATTTATATGGGTGCTGCTATTCTTTTATTCTTCTCTTCGCTGATTTCGAGTAATTAAAGCTAGAAATTGGCGAGGTGTACTGTCTGCTCCTCACAGCTTAAGCTACTCTTTACACTTCCCCTTCATGTCTTTTTATCATATCATTTAATCATAAAGAGTCCGTTCTAACTCTCTACCTTATAATTGAGTTTGTTTTTCATCCCTTAATATTTTAATGCCAGCTTTTGCTAATAGACTATGTTTAAGTTTATTCTCTTGTTTCCTGAACATATTTATTTTTTCCTTTATCTATATCCCTAAGTACTGTATTTCATAATTTCTTTCTCTTTAACCCTTTATATTTTCAGGTTTTTCTTTCATAATATTTATCAATATATGACTTATATAAGGTTTTCTTCCATTTCATGTTTCATAATTCATATTAGCCATAAATATTTTGTTTGACATTTTTGCAAGGGCCATGTGTCTTAAACATTTAGGCCTATCTGTCGGTTTCTTTATCTTTTTATAATTTTACTCTGTCTAATTTTGTATGTCTTTTGTAATTGTTTCTAAATATTTACTTTTTTTTTATATGTAACGTTTTGTATAGGTCTGGTTTTAGTCCATCCGGTCCTTTTACATTTTATTTTCATGATTCTCTTTACTTTCCCCCTGATATGTTTTTATAACCGGAGATGTATCCAATTGTTCTCTAAGCTCTAGGGAACGTCTGTCCTAATATGTTTTCTCCCATCTATTTTTAATTTAATGCCTATGTAATTCAAAATTTCCTCATCCATAGGCCTAGCTGTTTTATTTTATATTTGGACCTTGCCATTTTGTATAGAATTCTCCCCTTCTGTTTCTTCTTTTGGCCCCCTTTCATCATCCAATGGGATTTCATCCTCGTTTCTTTTTCCCTTTAGTTTATTAATATTTTGTCCCTATCTACCTTTATTTTATTAGACATTTTTTTTCTTTTCCTCTTTTTGCTGTATGTGCAATTGTATCACTTTTGTTTTATTCCCTGTCAAGTGTAATTTTTGTCTTTTAAGCTTTTCCTTTTTTTATTTCTTTTCGAATTTTATCGTTCATCCAATGTGGTTGTATCTTCGTCCTATCTTCCTTAGTTGCTTTGTTGTGTTCCTTTTGAACTTTTGAAGTTTCCTTTAAGCTGCCTCTTCTACTAACTCGTCAAATTGTTCCACATTTTCATATCTCTACTCATGTGATATTTTTCATCTTTTTCCTCCATTCTATAAGACTTTCTTCGTCTGTTTTATAGTATATGTATACTTTCTTCCCAATTCTTTTGAGTCCTGCCCTCTTTGCTTACCTCAACCTAAGCCAAATTGATGTCTGATTTGTGGATTTTCTTTTTCTCTATATCAATCTCCATTTATATAAAGGTTTTAAGCATTACTTTATTTACCAGCACTAGGTATTTTAGTTTCGTCTTTCCCAGCTATAACCCCAACGGTCAGTAGAAATTCATGAGACTACCCAAGACTTAGTATTTCCTTCTCATTATATGTCCTGCCCTTGCCTCTTCCTTTTCCTTACATGTCAGAATATCCTCTACTTTAATTTGCTCTCACATCCATGTTGCTTTTTCTGTTTTAGTGTTGTTCCCATCATTATTCTTTCCAATATTCGAGTTGTAATTAGCTCATGTTGTAAGGCTTTAGTAAGGCTCCAAGTTTCTGATGCATAAGTTGATACTGGTGGGACCATCGGATTAAATAACTTCTTTTTAGAGAAAGTGAACTTTTACATTTCATAGTCTCATTTTGTTTTCCAAAAGCTCTCCATCCCATGCTTATCCTTTCAAATTCAGTTTATTGTCCCGGAGAAACACCTACTGACTGTCTTAAGTACATATATTTATTACCAATCTGTAGAGGTTCGTCAATAGTCCTTATTTGTTATCTGCATTTTCATTGAAAATTATCTCAATTTTACTCATATTCATTTTCACTACCACATTTTGGCTTTCTCTATTCAAATCTTCTATCATCTTTTGCAATTCCTCCCATGATTCAGTAAACACAACAATGTCATCTGCAAAACTTAAGTTGTTAAGGTATCCCATTGATATTAATTCCTACGTTTTCTCAATCTAAATGTATAAAAACTTCTAGCCATGCTGTGAATAATTTAGGAGAGATGAAGTCTCCCTGTTTATCTCCTTTCTCAGTCGGAATTTTCTTACAATCTTTATGTAGTTTTAGGATTGCTGTTCTTCCTGTATAGATATCTTCAAGCGTTCTATCATAAGATTCATCTATTCCTTGCCTTTGAAGGGCTTTCATTACTGCTGAAGTTTTGACGAATCAAATGCTTTCTCAGTCCATGAAAGCCATCCATAGTGGTTTGCCATACTCTCTTGATTCTCCCATTAGTTGGTTAATTACATGAATATGGTCAGTTGTTGAATACCCACTTTTAAAGCCTGCCTGCTATCTTGGTTGATTAAAGTATGAAAATCTATCTGTCTTTCTATTCTGCCTAATATGATCTTTGTAAATTAAATATATTTCTGAGATGTAAATATTAAATATATTTCTGAGAGTAAACTTATTGGGCAGTAATTTTT
>NC_090725.1:181189205-181206705 GCF_036898095.1 Palaemon carinicauda
GAAATATTTGGGAACAGTAATAACATTGAAATAAAACTAACATGTAAAAAAAAAAAAATAAAAAACAATCAGGAGGAAGAAAAAATAAGATAGCTCGGTGTGCCCGACTGTACCCTCAAGCAAGAGAACTCTACTCCAAGACAGTGGAAGACCATGGCACAGAGGTTATGGCACTACCCAAGTTTAGAGAACAATTGTTTGATTTGGAGTGTCCTTTCCCAGAGGAGATGCTTACCTTAACTAAGGAGTCTATTCTACCCTTACCAAGAGGAAAGTAGCCACAGAAAAATTACAATGCAGTAATTAACCCCTTGAGGGAAGAATTGTTTGGTAATCTAAGTGTTTTCAGGTGTATGAAGAAAGAGGAGAATGTTGAAAGAATAGGCCAGATAAATCGGTGTATGTGTAGGCAAAAGGAATAAAGGGGCTGTAACCAGAGAGAGGGATTCCATGTAGTACTATCTGGCCAGTCAAAGGACCCAGTAACTTTCTAGAGGTAGTATCTCAAAGGGTGGCTGGGGCCTTGGCCAACCTACTACCTAGAATGACCTAAAAGGCATCGAGTATTCAATTTGTATGTAAAACAACTATGTTGATAATGTCACAAGTAGGTTGTCGTTGTTATGATGACAACGTCGCTTGTCAGTGTTCAGTGCTTATGCATATTATGTTTGCTTTCTTAACCAGCTGGGGATTCAGTGACTCTCTGTTTATGTAATCCAAGTGCACCAGTGTTCCACTAATACTTGAAACAAAGTAGAATGAGAGAGTTAAAATATTTCCTAAGGATATACTGATCATCAAAAATCTTAAAAGACTTTCTCCGTAAGCTAATTTTTTTGAGACATTGAAGAAAAAACAGACCGTATGATTTGCAAATATCGACAGTTCCTTATACCAGTCAATGTAATTTTTTTTATAACACAACTTAATGCTTATATCTCATCACTCCATTCAAAAAGATGTTTAACAACTATAAGACATAACTCACCCTTGTCTCTAACTATTTAAAACAAAATCAATCACTATTCTTTCTCTGCATGCTAACAAACACTTTACCTCTTCATAACAACTTTTGATTTTTCTCATTGCATCTCTATTGAATCTATGACAAGCCTTTTTCAAGTTTATGTATAGCAAATATAGGTCTTTTTATTTGCTCTCAAAGTTCTCAAAAGTTTTTCATTAAAATTACTTGGTCCATACGCCCTCTTTCTTGTCTAAACCCACATTATTTTTCCCATATCAACCATTCTGACATCTGTCTTTCCTTCTCAATGAAAATTCTTCCATACACCTTTCATGGTATACTAAGAAACACTAAGCTTCTATAATTCTTTGTCTTCTTTTCACTATTACCTTTATATTATGAAACATTTTATTCATTACAACTATTTTAATAAAAACAACTTGCTTTCATCCATACATATCTTACCAACCCCAATCAGGTACTTCGTTGCACTTATCACCTCTTTAGTTCATCAGGTTAACATCTTGGTTGCCTTTCTTATATCCTCAGCAATCACATTTGCAAGAATTCTCAGCCGTACATTAACCCTTTCAAGTCTGCATCACTCAGTTCTGCCTTCCTTCTATCTTCCTAATCTCATGCCTACACCTCACAAATTCAATGATTTTTTCCAGCATCCTATAGGACTGTAATTGTGGTAAGATTTGTGTGTATATTTTTTCCAGGTAGCATGATTGTGTACGATAGACACGAGAAGCACATAATTTCGGGTTTACCACTCTTTTGGTGTAAATAAGGTGGTTGCTATATGATTTCCATAGCAGGTTGATCATCCTTGATTCAACAATTAGATGATGAATATGGCACTAAATATTGTCCTAGTATCTATCATAACTAACATTTTTCTGTGATTATGCCATTTTGCAAATTTGATCTCGTCAGCTACATATGCATGTAGGTACTGTACCGAATGTGTTTCATATGTGCTCATACACTGTAACGGTATTGCTTTTTTTTTCTATCTCTATCTCTCCCCCTGCACTGATAATATGAACCTGTTTAACCTATGGTAAGTCTTTTACTGTTTGAATTTTTTCATTCTTTCTTGTAGCTATCTTTATATAAAATTATCTTGTTGAATAAACTCGGTTGCATTCTCCTCGCCTCTCTATTAGAACCTAACAGCTATGCTGCCACATTGGTGTTCACCTCTAGTCTCTGTTAGAACCTAACAGCTAAGTTGGCACATTGGTGACCACCTGGGTGACTACTCCACACCGCCTTTTTCGCCCACCCATCCACCCTACCCTTGTTACAATGCCACCCTCCAAACCTGACTCTTCGACCCACGCTGCCTCAGTTAAACTCATGCCTTTCACCAGCTGGGAAGCATTCACCTAGTTCCAGCGCGCAGAAGGTTTAGTTTTGCATCAAGGGCGTGACTCACTTAAGCAGCAAAGAAGACTCTCTTCGCAGCGATCCCCGAGGAAACTTTCACAGAAATCTTCGATTGGGTTTGGGGCCAAGGAGATGCCCCAATAGAGTATGACACCGTCAAAAAATACCTCCTGGAGCACACTCGCTCACTTGCAACCTGTCGCAGACGGCTCTCCTCGGGAAGTGAACCTACTTCGTGCTCTTTGGGTACAATTTCTACCAAACCTGTACGCGCCACTATCCCAGATGTTGATACCTTGCCCATGAAGAACCTGATGACCAAAATCGATGTCACTATGGACAGCAGCAACCACTCCAGATTTGGGTCTGTTCTGAAGAAATGTGTGGACAGTTGTCAGTGGCCTTAGAAACATGTAAGTAGGCCATCACTTGTGGCGGTGGCCTTTCCTGTTAGTAATATTTTCTTTTTGCATGATGTAGGTACAGGTGTGTGATTTTTGGTAGACACTGGTGCTTTCCATTCCTTTCAAACAAAGTCACTCCAGGACACAACGTAGTCATTTTAGGGCTGCTGACTTCCGCCTGGTATCTGCCAACGGATCTGAGATCCCCATCCGTGGATACGAGACACTCGCACTATTGTTTTGGTTTGCAAAATACCATAGGGAATTCCTCATTGCAGATGTAACTTTGCCACTACTCGGTGCGAATTTCCTCACTCATTTCCACCTAATTAATGTGCCTACGCCCACCTTCTCATGTTGTACCTGGAAGTGTTCCATCTTGAGCTTCGCCAAACGCCCATGTTTCACGCTAAGCATGACATTTATCACCATATCGAGACGATGGAGCCTATAGTGTTCGCCAGATTCAGGTGTCTGGCTCCAGATCACTTGGCAGTTGCTAAACAAACGTTCACCGAAATGGAAGAAATGAACCTTTGCCAAGGCCTCAAGCCCATGGTCGTTGCCCTTTCACATCGTCTTGAAGAAAGATGGCTCTTTGCACCCTTTTGGGGATTGCAGGCATGTGAACATGCCGAAGCAGCAGGATCACTACCCCCTCCCAAACATCACCAACATTACCTCGTACTTGCACAAAGCTAAGGTTTTCTCCAGAAGACTTCCCTAAGACCACCATCACTAACCCCTTCAGTACCTACACTTTCAATTACTCCTGTATTGGGCCTTGTAATGTTGGGGCCACTTTTCAACACCTCATGGATGGTACTTATGGGACATCCCCTTCTGCATATTTTACATGGACAACATACTTGTGTTCTCTTCCTCAGAAGAGGAACACCTCTGTCACCTTTGCATTGATCTTGACCACCTTCAACAAAACAGCCTTGTATTCCCATACGACAAGTATACAGTTGGCGCCCACAAGGTATTGTTCTTAGGGGTCCGCATCACTCTTAAAGGTGTCCACCCCCTCACTGAGAAGGTAGCAGCCATTCAGAAATTTCCTACCCCTTTGACCATCAAAGCGCTAAAAGAATTCTTGGGTATGATAAACTATTATCACTGTTTCTTGCTAGCCATCGTTGCCCCCCCTCTTATGCACCTTCAAAAGCAAGCCAAGAGACCTGAAGTGGGATCCCATTTAGAAAGCGGCTTTCTGCAATGCAAAGAATGCCTTATTAACTGCTACCCCTCTCACCTTTCCCTTGTCAAATTCCCCTCTCCTTCTCTCCACTGATGCCTGGGACATCCCTATTGGTGCAGTACTCAAGTAGGTAGTCTGCGGCTCTCCCTGCTCATTGGCCTTCTTCAGCAGAAAACTGTCAAAAGTGGAATCTGGCCACTCTACCTTTGACTCTGAATTACTGGTGGTGCTTTTGGCTGTCCATCACTGTCGCTACTTCTTAGAGGATACGCCCTTCATCATTCACACGGACCACATGCCCCTGCTGCACACCTTCACTCGACAGTCCGACACCTGGTCCGCCCGTCAACCCTGACACCTCTTCACCGTGGCTGAATATAATTGCCCCCTTCAACTTGTCCCTAGGAATATTAATCCTGTTGCCGATGCCCTGTTAAGAAACACATTGGCTGCCATTCACTTGGGATTGGATTACAACACTTTGGCAGAAGCAGCAAAAAAATCCAGAGTACCAAGCATGCAGGACATCCTGCACATCCCTCCATTGGGAAGACGTTGCCTTAGATGACTCTTTCTGTCATGTCAGTACTGGTAGGCTACGACTGTGGATACCTGCCCTCATGCTCTGACAAATGTTTGATTTCATCCATGGCCTGTCATATCCCTTGCGCTGATCTACTGGAGAGCTACTAAAGACAAAGTTCATTTGGCACTTGATTACTAAGAACACTAAGGATTGAGTCTGCGCCTCTACTTCATGCCAAGGTTTTAAAGTACATCGGCACATATTTAGGAGTGGGGATCTTTCCTCAACCTCAGCATCATTTTGTCCAAATTCATGTCGACATAGTAGGTCTCCTACCCACATCACAAGGACACTGTTACCTTCTTACCATCATTGACCTCTTCATTGGCCTGAAGCCATCCCTGTGCAAATTGCACTGTCCACCTCATGTACATCTGTTTTACTCTTAAGGTTGATAGCGAGATTTGGTATCCCTGAGCATATTATTTCTGACAGGGGTACCACTCTCGCCTCTCGATTGTGGAGTTCATTACCTAATCTCTTGGTCATCACTCTACATCAGGCAACTGTCTGCAACCCTGTAATCAACGGAATGGTTGAAAATTTTCATCGCATGCTCAAAACACTTTTGATATCCTGATGCAATGAGTCCATCTGTTTTACTTAGCTTCCCTGGGTGCTCCTTGGACTAAGGACCACTCCTAAAGACACCCTGGATGTCTCAGCAACTGGAATGGAGTATGGCAACCCGTTGGTCGTCCCTGCCAAATTTATCCCATCTGCAACCCCCTTTGACAGTCTCCAGCACCTTCGTCATGCAGTGGGAAAGTTTACTCCATGCTGCCAGACTTACAAGCCCTCAGAGTAGCCATACATACTAACAGATATGCACAGTTCAACAAATATTTTCCTGCGCAATGACACTAGCAAGCCACCGCTAACTCCCCCTTACACAGGCCCTTTCCTTGTGATCCGTCGCACATCAAAGGCTTTCTTAATTAACATTTGTGGGAAAGAAAACTGGGTCTCCATTGATCGGCCAAAACCTTCATATCTCCTGCAAGATGATTCACCTACAGTGCCCTATTTCACATTTATGTCTTCTTTTGGGGAGGAGCCATGTACCACACGTGTTTCATACACACTGGATACCTCTCTCAGGTTATGGTCATTTTTACTTTACCCACATTAACACAGAATAGTCTACCCTATTCTTTCCACATTCTACTCTGTCCTCATTCACCTGACAACTCTGAGATTACCGAACAATTCTTCTTCTCTCAAGGGGTTAACTACTACACTGTAATTGTTCAGTGGCTACTTTCCTCTTTGGCTATGGTAAGCAGCTCTTCTAGGAGAAGGACACTCCAATAAAACCATAGTTCTCTATTCTTGGGTAGTGTCATAACCTCTGTACCATGGTCTTCCACTGTCTCGGGGTAGAGTTCTCTTGCTTGAGGGTACACTCAGGCACACTATTCTCACTTCATTGTTTATATATGTCAGATCTATTTTAACGTTGTTACTGATCTTAAGATATTTTATATTGTTATTCATTTCATCTTATAGCCTTTATGGTTTATTTATTTCCTTATTTCCACTCCTCACTTGGATATTTTCCTTGTTAGAGCCCTAGGCCCCTTAACATCTTGCTTTTCCAACTAAGGTTGTAGCTTAGCAAGTAAAATAATAATAACAACAACAACAAAAGCAACAACAAGTTAAGATTTATAAATTTGATCGTAGAGATTAGTAAGTTCGATTATGCCTTTACAAAGATGGTGGTAGAATTTCCTTCACTTCTTATACGAGAGATGATAACATGTCTATCTTTACAAGGAAGGTTGTAAGAAAGCAGATTCATCTATACTGTACATCGGAAATAGTAGAGATTAACTAATTTTTCTTTACACGGTTGTTACTGGATTGTAATAGGGATATATATATATATATATATATATATATATATATATATATATATATATATATGTGTGTGTGTGTGTGTGTATGTATGTATATGGACGAATTATTAGAAATGGTAGGTTATCTGTACATGGGATTCATCAAAAGAAAATAGGTTCATATTTGCCTTGATGATGGAAATGAACCTCGGTTGAATTTTTGCATAAAGGGCAGGTTTCTGAAATTGTTGCAGCATTTTCTTAAATATTTAAGAAAACTTAATTACTTTTCAGTTTCATAAAAGCACGAGAAAGCAGGCTTCTATACGTAAGGTTCATCTTTATTTGTACAGTAGAAAAGAACATTTTTTTGCACATTGATAATAAAGATCACTGAACTATTAATAGAAAAGAATTGCAGATATATCTTCGTAAGAGAAGGGCTGGGGAAATTGCCTTATTCTTAATAGATGAATGGTCATAAAGGATATATATATAGGTGTTTTGTCTTCTTAAAGATAATAGTTGAAAGCAATATGATCATCTTTGTAGGTCATAGTAGGAACTTGTAAGACTATCTTTGATAAACGCAGTTGTAATATTTATGCAAAAGTTATGTGGTTATTCGTATATACACCTCAGGAGATGCATAGGTCACATTTTATATTTTGAATGTTCTCCCAAAATTGTTTTTGACCAACCAACATTTGTTTTTGAATTGGTTTCTTTGGGAGAATATTTTTTCCCATTTGCTATTAGGTACGAAATATACTGTATTCAGACAATTTTGTATATCCCTGCATGTATAAGTTATTTCTTAGTCTATTTTACCTTTTCATTAAAATTAGTTTAATTTGATTATGTTTACTTTTGGATTAAGGATGATTTTGAGCCGCAATTTCCACCAGTCTCTATTATATAGTATATAATTTTCTAGATTCTAGACGTTTTAATTGGTAAAATTCTTGAGTGTTTTCTGCTATGAAACAAACGAAGCAACGACTTTATATGAACGATGGTAACAAATATATACCATGACAATATATCAATATAGATAGTAAGAATATGTATCATGACAGATCAACGCGCACCTTATTGACATAAAGGTGTCTTGACAGGAAGTGACCATGCATCCTGGTAACAATTGGTTATCATACATAAGCGCTTATTATAAAGCAGTAGATTTACATGTACTTCTGTATCAAGCATGTCCAGCTTCTAAATGTCTTATCAGTGAATCATCACGTTCAATGTTATAACATATTTCCAATGAGCCTGCATACATGATGTAGATAAGTTTTATCAAATGTGCGAAATTCTCCATTCATAAATTGTATTTAAGAAACTTTTTTTTTAGAATTCCTCAAATAAAGTTTTCTAAGAACTCATCATTTACAATTAAAAAGTTGCCCATGACATTTATGATAACAGAAGATAACTAAAGAATTAAATTTATTGTAAATTTGTATGGATTTGAAAACCGTTGCCAAGTATACTATATGGTGACAAGTCTTCTAATCTAATTCAAAGACCTTGACCAAATCCTAGAATGGAAAGTCCCTTTGAAGTATGTGTAAGCGGGGCCCAATTAATTGAAATCGTCAGCCATGTTTGCAAATAATTTCATTAAGAAAAAATAAATGTCTAACCTTTAGGCCATTAACATTTTAAGATTGATGAATCTTGTGACCAGTGTAATAAAAAAGAGTGAAAGAACTATATATACTAGTAATTGTAACGAGAAGCTAAAGACTAACATAAGCTTATTTTTTGAGAACTAGTAAACCTTCCTTCAAAAATTTTTATTGATGCTTCGGGGAGTGTCTTACACTGAAACGTGTTAAGCTTTCATAAATCCAAACCCTTGAAAAGATCTTCACAGAAATGAGAGAAAATAAGGGATCTTTAAGGAAAGTTCTGCCAATTGAATTCCGGATGAAAAACTAATGTGCATTTCAGGGAGTTTGAGTCATCTTTTTTTTTTCTTTTTTTTTGCATATTATTATTATTACTGACTAAGCTACAACCCTATTAGGAAAAGCAAAATGCAATAAGCCTAAGGGCTCCAACAGGAAAAAATAGCCCAGTGAGGAAAGAAAATAAGGAAATAAACAATATAAGAAGTGATGAAAATTAAAATAAAATATCTATAAACATTAACAACATTAAAACATATTTAATTTATAAACTATTAAAGGACTTATGCAAACCTGTTCAACATAAAAACACCTGCTGCGAGTTTGAGCTTTTGAAGTTCTACTGATTCAACTACCCGATTAAGATCATTCCACAAATTAGGCACAGCTTGAATAAAACTTCTAGAGAACTGTGTAGTATTGAGCCTCATGATGGAGAAGGCCTGACTATTAGAATTAACTGCATACCTAGTATTACGAACAGCATGGAACTGTCCGGGAATATCTGAATGTAAAGTATGTTCAGAATTATAAAAAATCTTATACAACATGCATAATGAACTTATTGAATAACGGTGTCAAAGGTTAATATCTAGATCAGGAATAAGAAATTTAATAGACCGTAAGTTCCTGTCCAACAAATAAAGATGAGAATCAGCAGCTGAAGACCTGGCAGTAGAACAATGCTCGAAACAAGGTAAAATGAAAAAATTAAAACACTTTCTCAATAAGCCAATTTTTTGTTCAATTGAAGAAGACATATAGCTAATGTGTTTCTCAAAAGTAAATATGCCGTCGAGAATCATACCTAAAATTTTAAAAGTCATTCAAAGTTAAAGAAACATTACCAATGCTGAGATCCGGATGTTGAGGAGCCACGGTCCTTGACCTACTCACAATCATACTTTGATTTTTGTTAGGATTCAACTTCATACCCCATAATTTTCACCATGTACTAATTTTAGCTAGATCTCTATTAAGGGATTCAGCAACCCCAGATCTACATTCAAGAGAGTGAATTGATGCAAAGAGTAGCATCATCTGAATATGCAACAAGCTTGTTTTCTAGACCAAACCACATGTCATGCACATATAGTATGAAAAGTAATGGGATAAGAACACTACCCTCAGGAACACCAGATATCACATTCCTATACTCACTATGGTGCCCATCAACAACAACTCTGCGATCTTTTACTTAAAAATTCAATAATGATGCTAAGAAGCGACCCATCCACTCCCAACTGTTTGAAAACAAGGGCCTTATGATTAACACAGTCAAAGGCAGCACTAAAATCAAGGCCAATCATACGAACTTCCTGACCACAATCAAGGGATTTCTGTACAACATTGGAGATTGTAAGAAGGGCATCAGAAGGCTTTTACGAAAACCAAATTGCAAACTAGGGAACAGATAATGACCTTCAGCAAACCTATTAAGACATTTTGCCAAAAGACATTAAAAAACTTTAGATAATATGAGAGTTATGGAAACTGGGCGGGAATCAGTTGGACTTGAGCTACCACAAACACATTTACATAGTGGAGTAACATTACCAATTCTCCAACAAGTGCTAAAAGCTCCTCTTCTTGCTAACTTGTGCAAAATAACAGATAACTTTGTCGCTAAGAAATCTGCAGTCCTTATAAAATACAAAGGAAAAATAGCATTTGGATCTACACCTCCATAAGCATCAAGGTACATCAAGAGAGCTTTAATTTCACGAGATCGAAAAGCTAAACTAGTTAGTTTAGCTTCAGGAAAGCAGGAATGAGGAAATTCGAGATTCTTATTACTCTGCTGGCTGTTAAACACATCTGCCTGCCAAAAGGGTTGCCTTTTTCTTTGGACAGTGAGTGACAGAGCCATCTGGTTTAAATAAAGGAGGAACTGTTGCATTTACATCAAAGAGTGCAGATTTAAGGGTAGTCCACCACTTATGCTCTTGGGTTGTACCAGAAAGGGTTTCTTTTATGGTTAAATTGTATTCTTTCTCAGTTGAAGCATAAACTCTGTGAGCCAAAGCTCTGAGCTGAGTTTAGTTATTCCAGGTCAAATCTGATCCATTACCCTTCCAAAGATGATAGGCCTCCTCCTTAACAATCAAACGATTAATTGGTATGGTTCTTTGAAAAGAAATTTCTGACGCCCTACCATATTTTATTTTTTTTATAAAAAACCCTTGTCAAAAAAAAAAATAAATAAAAATAAAAGCACTACACTTGAATGTTAAGACATAGCCAAGCCTTGCCAGTTAAGATTTGGTAATTCATTTGCATAAGCACTTGGGGGTATTTACTGTATCCCTCCTACCACCCACCAACTTTTCTTCATTCCGAAAACTTCACGTCCCCGTCTATCATTTGATTCATTCCTCTCTCTCTCTCTCTCTCTCTCTCTCTCTCTCTCTCTCTCTCTCTCTCTCTCTCTCTCTCTCTCTCTGCAATATTTGTTATGTAATGGAATATTTTCCGGCTCATATTACTAATTACTGATGCAATTTTTCAACTGTGCAACATTGGTCGAAATGGGGTAACGATCTACATGGTTTTACAGTATTTTGGGGTTTCTTAAGGTTTTGCAGTTGAATGATAAGATAAGGTTGTCGTGTTGCTCTTCATAGTTATGGCCTACATGCTGAAATGTCCTCGTGGATGCAGAAATGCATTTTCTCTACATCTTTAAATTTATAGCTGGGAGAAAGATTGCCAAAAATTACGAATAAGCTTAAATAAGTGAGATATTGCCTACTGTTATTTTTCACGGTCACACATATGTATATATATGTATATATATATATATATATATATATATATATATATATATATATATACATATATATATATATACATATATATATATATATATATATACATATATATATATATACATATATATATATATATATATATATATATATATATATATATATATATATATATATATACATATATATATATATATATATATATATATATGTGCATATATATATATATATATATATATATATATATATATATATATATATATATATATATATATATATATATACATATATATATATATATATATATATATATATATATATATATATATATATATATATAATTATCTGTAACCAGTTCACTACAGGACAAAGGCCTCAGACATGTCCTTTCACTTCCTTCCACTTCCGTCTGTTTATGGTCTTTCTATGCCAGTATATACCCGCAGATTTTCTTAGGCTGTTAATCTTCCTTTCCCTGCTTTTGCCATCTCTAGGGTCCTCTTTTGTTATTCTTCTATTCCCTCACAAACTTCCTGAAACATTCCCAAAAATGACTTAGGACACCCCAAGGGAGCGATCAGGATGACTTTCCGCGAGGGGCTTTCCCCCATCGTCATATAATCGTGGTACAGACACGTTGGGCAGGACAGTGCGAGGTTCCAGGTTAATTGTGCAACACAGTAATTGTATTGGTGGTATTGCCGCACCGCCTTTATCATTAAGTGCCGCTTCGCAACATTTTGATAATTTACCGTTGGAGCCATCCGGTGTCAAGTGCATGGTATCCTTTCTACCAAACAAGCCATCACCATTAATGCATTGGCCTAAAGAAACATCCCTGACGGAAGTATGGGTACTCCTACACAGCATCGGTTTTGCTATAAAATATTGCCGGCAAAAATGTATGTAAGGAAAGCATCTGTTGATGTCATATGAGAGAACTTAAGGAATGTCAAAGAGAACGGAGGCAGGTGATTAATGTCGATGAGACTTGGTTGACTACAAGGATGCAGCACAGTAAGGAGTGGGTAATTCAGCCAGCCACCAGTTCCTGGTACAGTTACCTGGTGCCTCCTGGAGAAGGAGAATGTTTTATGGTCATGGGAGCTGGAACAGAAAAAAGGCTCACCGATAAAGCATTTTTGAGCTTCCCAGCCAAAAACAAATGTGGCGACAATCATGGTGATGTGAACAGCAACTATTTTCTCCATTGGTTGAAGTCGCAGCTCCTCCTGGTGCCAGCTAAGCCATCTGTCTTGGTTATTAAAAATGCTCCCTACCACACCCAGCTAATGGAAGAGAGTCGCTGCCCTACTTCCACGTCCAAGAAAGCAGATCTATAGTGGTTGGATTCCCACAAAATACCATACCCATAGTGAACTACTGCTTTTGTGCAAGCAGAATAATTCCGAACCACAGTACAAAGTGCAAAATATGATAGGTGAATTTGGTTAGGAAGTTTTTCCGCTCCCCCTTGCACACCCCGAGCTCAATGCTATTGAATACATTCCTAGGTATATGCAAAGACACATTTGATGCTCGCTACAGAAATTTACCAGGGAAGACCTAAAGGCTATACTTGATGAAGCAACTGTGCAACAAAGGATGTGTGGAGAGGTGCAATAGGACGCTGAAGAAAATTCGAGGATGAACTGTTTATCCTATAGTTTATTAATTTCCTTATTTCCTTTCCTCACTGGGCTATTTTTCCCTGTTGGAGCCCTTGGGTTTATAGCATCATGCTCTTCCAACTAGGGTTGTAGCTTAGCTGGTAACAACAACAACAATAATAACAATAATAATAATATCAGTGACCTAGAGAGTGATTGTGAGGATGATTTATTCCTAAATAATGTCAGTGATGAAGAAGACTAAATGTAAATATTTATTCCCCCATTTTTGTTATTGACCTATTGTTACACAAATAATCTATATCAATATTATTCAGTACAAAAGTATTTTACTTTGTACATTTGCCCTCTCTCCATTTCTTTTCCAAATCTATTATCCAAGTTACAAAGGTATATATATATATATATATATATATATATATATATATATTATATATATATATACACACACACATATATATATATATATATATATATATATATATATACACACACATATATATATATATATATATATATATACAGTATATATATATATATATATATATATATATATATATATATATATATACAGAGAGAGAGAGAGAGAGAGAGAGAGAGAGAGAGAGAGAGAGAGAGAGAGAGAGAGAGAGAGAGAGAGAGAGAGAGAGGTGATTTATTAATATTTTTGATAGCGAGTCCATTGTCTCGAATTGTTATAAACAGTTCCGTGAACTGAGCCCATTATTTTTTACCATATCGGCAGAACAGTGAATTTAGAATAGAAATAAAGGAATTTTCCGTAAAAATAATATGCATACCAACAAACAAACAAAAATAATAACATTCATGAAGATAGTAACTTATGTTACAAGGTATAATGACGTAAAGGAAAAGGAAGGGCAAGGAGATGAATGGTGGAGTCGAAGAGGAAAGTTTGGGTTAGGAATTTAATGTAAGTAGATAATCGGGGCAAGTTTAGCAGTACCCAATTTCGTATGTCCGGAATTTGTTATCAATTTGCTGGCTAACCCATCAAATTCAGGAGAAAAGGGCCTGAAAATTGGCAACTAAACTTTTTACCAAAAATAAGGGGTGGGGGGTGGGGGAGGTATGCGAGTTGAAACCGACTGTTGCAAAGTAACACTTTGATCTGTTAATTAATTTGAAAGATATTGTCAAAAAACGATTGCTCAACATCCCTTAAATGCATAGTAAATGATCGCAATTTTTTGTTGGAAACGAATGTTATAGCATCCACGGTCCAGGTATATATTTAGAGTAGCCCACGGTAGTATCAGCAAGAACAACACTTTTAACAAAATGAAATGCATAAAAAATTCAGGTCATATTTCAATAATCTGGATGAAATCTGGGTTAATAAAAAGGAAAGCGCTGAACTAATAGGCCTAATGAGTGTAAAAAGTAACAAGTATAAAACACCAATTGGGAAAGGAAGGAAACCTATTATTTTCTTGCTTCTTCGAAAGATGGCTTTGTTTGTTGGTGCAGTGACCATGATGGTGTTAATAAAACTAAAAATATGGAGCAAGAAGCTTAACTAAGAAGCCAATTCTCATTTTGCGTCAATAATCGAGGTAATGATGGTGTTTCGTAGAAGACCCGTGCGTCATTACAAAAATAAAATCCCTTTCGGGTATACAAAACACAAACTGTAAATATGTGGGTGAACTTCAGTAAATCAAATTCATATAGGATAAGTTTTACACTTCAACATTGTTGATAATGCAGCACTTACATTGAAAGTAAAGAACTATGGTGAGTACTACCATCAAAGAACCATCTTTTTATAAAGTGGTTTACATCTCGAATCTTATCCAATATACCCCTGTCCCCTATCATCGTTATACATAATACTCCCTTCATACCACTCGCTTAAAGTGTATGAACCCTCGACTGACCTAGAGTATGCTGATGACGCTGCCCTTATTATCAAAATGCCACAGGACTTGCAAAGCTTGCTTACCAGAATGTATGAAATATCACATAAGGTCGGACTTAAGATGAATAGAAGAAAGACATAGATGATGCGAACGGAATATGAAAAGGAAGATGAAGTATCATTAGAGGGAGAAAGGATATTTAATGAGGTAGAATCATTTAAATATTTAGGAATTGTGATCTCTAATACAGGGTCTTTAGAATAGGAGTTTAATGAAAAATTGAAAAAAGCAAATCAGACGATGGCTAGGTTAAGTAAAATTAGGAAATCAAATCGCCTGAAAATACATACATAAATTAGTCTATATCAATTGAGTGAGATCGGTGTTACTCTATGGACATGAGTCATGGTATGACAATGAAACACTCTCCAATTGATTTAGCAGATTTAAGAACAAAGCCCTTAGAAGAATTCTGGGAGTAAAATAGGAGGGCAGGATTAGAATTGGAACTATGAGAGAGATAGCGCGAGTACCATATGTGGATGAGATCATGGTGAGGGGTAGATGGAGATGGATTGGGCTTGCTTTTTGCACTACCCAAGAGAGATTAGTTCACCAAACTTTCAACTGGGCTTCTCAAGGGACTAGAAGAGGTTTGGAAGACCCAGGACTACATGTCTGAGGATTATGAAGCTTGAAGTAGGAGGTGATGAATGGAGAAGTATTGAATTAAAAGCTCAAGCTAGAGAAGACTGGCGAAATCTAAATCAGTAGATGTAGGAGGAGATGATGATGATGAATTGTATTGCATATGAAAAATGCACGAGGGATATTTTTACAATTAATGCTAAGATAAAAGGATATCTGTGTATTAACAAGGCTGAACATTCTCTCTCTCTCTCTCTCTCTCTCTCTCTCTCTCTCTCTCTCTCTCTCTCTCTCTCTCTCTCTCTATATATATATATATACTGTATATACAAACATACATATATAATATCCAAATAATCCTAAAGAAAGGTTCTCTTATATGAAAAATGCAGCGCTATATTAACCTGTTTTAGCTCCGTCCTGCTACTCGATTTTGTTAGACCTATGATTATGAAATTCACATAATGTGTTATTATTATTCTCAATTACAATGTTATGGCAAATGCAACACTATTAATGGTATTCTTCTTCACAAAAAGGATATGTTTTATTGTTTAGTATTTAATGCTTAATTCGCTTACTGGATCAAATGCCAGCTCTTGTTTTGATTTGCCATGGGTTGGAATAGAAAAAGTATTTTATCTATCTATATATATATATATATATATATATATATATGCCTTACATTAAAAAAAATAATGTTTCTCTCAACGTTTAGTTATATAGCCTAACTGCCCTACAAAAATCAATGAAATATTGAGTAATCAACTCGAATAGTGATGTAAATGAAGGAATCGTGTGATATTTCAATGTTGTCTTTTAGAAAAAAGGTATAGTCCTCCCATACTGGTTATTATATTAGACACTATGCATGTATCTGTAAATGGAAATATATATATATATATATATATATATATATATATATATATATATATATATATATATATATGTATATATATAATATATATATACAGTATATATGTATATATATATATTATTATTATTAATTGCTAAGCTACAACCCTAGTTGGAAAAGCAGAATGCTATAAGTCCAGGGGCTCTAACAGGGAAAATAGCCCAGTGAGGAAAGAAAACAAGGAAAAAATAAATATTTTAAGAATATTAAAATAAATATCGCCTATATAAACTATAAAAACTTCAACAAAACAAGAGGAAGAGAAATTAGATAGAATAGTGTGCCCGAGTGTACCCTTAAGCAAGAGAACTCTAACCCAAGATAGTGGAAGACCATGGTACAGAGGCTATGGCACCACCCAAGACTAGAGAACAATGGTTTGATTTTGTAGTGTCCTTCTCTTAGAAGAGTTGCTTACCATAGCCAAAGAATCTCTTCTACCCTTACCAAGAGGAAAGTAGCTAATGAAATATTACAGTGCAGTGGTTAACCCCTTTGGTGAAGAAGAATTGTTTGGTAATCTCAGTTTTGTCAGGTGTATGAGTACAGAGGAGAATGTGTAAAGAATATGCCAGACTATTCGGTGTATGTGTAGGCAATGGGAAAGTGAACCGTAACCAGAGAGAATGATCCAATGTAGTACTGTCTGGCCAGTCAAAGAACCCCATAACTCCTTAGCGGTAGTATCTCAACGGGTGGCTGGTGCCCTGGCCAACCTACATACACACAGTAGTCATATTCCTGGTATATCCCTGTCTAAAGGATTTGTAACTTATCGCTCTGAGATTGGGATGCTCCTACTGTAGTAGGTAGGTTATGCAAAGGGAAGCGACACATCACCTGGATTAGCGTCCCTCTTGGGTACTTGGCGAAGGAGAGCCTCTGAGACTTTTGCAAGTGGTCACGTTTTACGAAATGGCTCAGACCACGAAGAGCAACGTTATGAAATTCTCTCTCTCTCTCTCTCTCTCTCTCTCTCTCTCTCTCTCTCTCTCTCTCTCTCTCTCTCTCTCTCAATAAGCGGAAAAGTTAACTGTTCAAGAGAAGCTTATAATTTACAGATATTTTTTATAATTATTATTTAAGAATATTCAATGAATAAAACAATATTTTTTGAGAAAAAAATGCGAAGATCAGTGACGAATTTTGAGAGAAGATTAAAA
This sequence comes from Palaemon carinicauda, assembly GCF_036898095.1. Taxonomy (NCBI): domain Eukaryota; kingdom Metazoa; phylum Arthropoda; class Malacostraca; order Decapoda; family Palaemonidae; genus Palaemon; species Palaemon carinicauda. The sequence continues at coordinate 181,206,534 of NC_090725.1, forward strand.
ATAATTTTCATCTAAATGGTTTTATTTGAAGATCCTATTATATTTTGTATTTGCTGACGAACTGACTCGTGAGCTTCCTTGTCTTGTATGCCTAATTTTATTCTAAAAATTTTTTATGATTTTTTATTGCTTATTTGATAGTTAATTTCAAAGATGGGGGCATCTTCTTGTT
>NC_090725.1:181211705-181259205 GCF_036898095.1 Palaemon carinicauda
CTCACATTTCTCAGAGTCCTGCTCTCTTTATTAATCTATTTGATTTTTGTAATTACTGCATGGTGAAGTCCATGTATATTTGTGGATATCCTTGTGCTGGAAAAGAGTACCTCCAATAACAAGATTGTTTGCTGGACAAAAGCTTATAAAATGGGCTCCATTTTTATTTGCAACTTCTCGAAGTCCCTCAACACCCTTTACATTCTTTATTGTCCTTGGCCCGAGACCCCAAATTTTACATGTTGGTACTACCCTGGGTGAATAATTCTCTTGGGTATTTTTGACTTGCCATATGACTCTACTTTGTTTTGATGTGAAAACCCTGGCATACTGGAAGCTTAATAGTGGTAATCACCATTTTTACGAGGGTACCCTAGAATAGTAAAATTTTCGCTGCACTTTCGTTATGATTTTCTTTCATTTTCAGGTAATGATAACTTGGCTAATTTTTATTGAAAATAACAGAATAAGCCACCATATGAGAGATAATTCAATGCTTTTTTTAATTTTGTAAGGTGCAGGTATCTGTTTTTGAACATTTCTACCACAATTGACAAAAGAATACGACAATCGATATTTCACGAAAAATATGTAATGTTGTTGCAACAATAGTTTTTGACAGACATTCATTCAAATTCAAACAAAGTTTGAACATCTAAATAAAACATACATATTTTATACAATGGTTGACCTCAATGGAATAGCATTTATTTAACATCTCGTACAAAAATCATAACAGAATTGACACATTATTGATATTGTAGACTTATATTGTTATTGATTTTCAGCAATTGTGTTGTTAACATAATTGTAAGAAATACGAAAACAACTATATCATTAGCATATGGACACATCTGTAACGGAAAAAAGTTACTCATCATCACTTTCGTCAGAGTCCGTCAGCTCCATTTGGTGTTCTTCTTCATTGTGTTCCGCAGCTTGGTTCTCACAAGTTTGGAGCCTGCACATCTTTGTGCATTTTAGACCATTGCTGAGCCATGTACAATTTTGCAATTTGCATGAGCGCACACACTTGCAGGAAAGCATCTCCAAGACAGCATCAGGTGTAGGTGAGCCCTGCATCCATTCAGTCGACAGTTTGCCATCTTCGTCAGTTTTCCATCCCTTGTTCTCTGGGCTGGGAACAACAGGTTTGTTCTGCAGAGACCTCCTCCAAATGGCTGCTTGGAAGTTGGCACGTTGGACATGTATAAAGAGGGAGTCTTCACAAGGAGGCAATTGACTGGATTTAATATCTCCACAACTGACTCAGAATAGCTGATATCGAAGCTGGTTCACTTTTGTGGTGCTGGTGGAAGGCAGGTAGATTCGGCAGGCAATCTCTTGCACCTTTTCGAAGAGCTCTGGTGATACATTCCATGATTGTCCCAGCTGAGTAAACATGTCCTGGTAGGTCTTGCTTGACTTCAACAGCTTCAAAGCGGTTAATTTACCCCAACCAGCAAATGCACTGACAGTGTCGCAGCCAGTGAATGCGTGCATACTGAGTAATGCATCACAAACATTCTCTCCCAGAACTTGACTTAGCATGGTGATATCAAGGAACCTGGTGCGATTTCTTGTTCCACACTTTTGGAACATGAGACATTGAATGCTTCTGCAAAACCCTAGGCGCATAACAAGAACATCTGCGTCTTCCGCAGGGACAACAATGGCTTTGTGATCACCAGAATGTGCTGCATGAAGAGCATGAATTAGGAGACGTGTTGGTTTCTTCGTGTGAAGATTTCAGTTCCGTGACCTCTTGCCACCGATCCTTGGAAATTTTAAAGCACAGTTGCTCACATGTAGCAAATAGTTCCTCGTCCTTGAGTTTCTGTGTTTTTGATCTTTCCATTCTTCAACAAGAAACTTGATAAGACTTGCTTTGTTTGAAGAGCTGGAGAGAAGTTTCCTCCACTGTTGTATGTTATGTTCAGGAGCAATATTTCTTAATTATATCCGTGTGGAAGTCTCCCTTCTGGCCCTTTCTGCAGCTTTGATGGAAGATACCATGTACACATCAAAGACAACATCAGTACGACTGCTTTGAGCTCCTTCATGGAGTACATGATTTAGAGCAGTTTCAGCCAACTGTGAGAAAGTCTTGTCATTTCCTTTTAATTTCTGAACTAGGCTCATTCCATCAATGATGGTTAGTGAAGGTTGCGGAATGACTTCTAATGGGGAAATGTTTTTCTCCAACTCCTTTGCTAGGGTTGCTTTGTTGGTTCGTTAAAGAGATCCATCAAAACTGGCAAGTGACCATGGAAGTGGTATTAAGGGGTGAGCCAAAACATCACTCATGTGCAGGTCTCTGCTTTATGCCACGAGGATCATCCGGCTGTACAATTTCCTGTCAGTGCTGAGGACCACTTCTTTGCCTTGACGTTGGTTGGTTGCTCTTGATTTTTTTTCCTATATCAGAGAATGTTTTCAGCTTGTTCTTTGATATCTTATCATGGAACTGCACAGTAGGAGAATCTGACTGCAGCCGTTCTTCCTTGAAGGTTTGGTAGCACTTTTCTCCTATCTTGCAAGCATCCATAAGGTCACGTGTCACGTCCGATGGTGCAACAGTAGCAGTTGACAGACTAACAAGTTCAGCCTGAGGAGGAATGAAGGGATTCAGCCAACTGTTCTCCATTATTAGGACAAGGGATTGGACATCTGACTCGTCTCTTTTCATTCTTGACATCAGTAAGTCTGGATGACTGAAGTCAAATTCACGCTGACTTGTCATATCTCTCAGTTGCCTCGGGTGCCCACTACAATACTCTGATGTCAGATAGTATTTTGTGACAGCCAGATTTTAGACTGAAACCTTTTGTGTATCCCGCTGTGTCTCCCGCTGTCTGGGTGTCTCTCTTTACAGTTTCCTTGATTGCCTGATCCACAGGAATACGTCCAAATGGATTTTGTTTGCCAATCTGAACCGAGAAGCCCCCTTGCAAGAAGTGGTCATGCACATCAGGATTTTCTTTGGGTAGCTGAGACATTGAAGCATAGTAATAGGTGAGGAAGTGGGAATGATTTACCTTGTCATAGGCAAAGCACCATGGTATCATATCTCGGATGACGGCAAGATGTAGCATCCAGTTGCCTTCTCTGGAAACTCGAATTAAACCAAGCATGATTTCTGTCATGTCTATGTTAGACATCTAAAAAGCTGAAAGGCCTTGTCCATCTCCAAGGAAATCCAAATATTTGTGGAACAGCTGCAGGATGTGTGCGCCCAATTCATTTTCAAGCACTTCTTGGAAATATTCGTGGGTAGCACTGCTATGGAATGTGGCGATACACTGCAGGGTTTCTTCGATGTGATGAAATTCCCAAACATGATTTTCCTCTACCCAAGAAAGAAAACCTTTCCAGGCAAGCCTTAACAGTGCTTCGTACATAAGCTTGTGTAGCCTAACTGCTCTATTGTACTTGCGACCTTCCATCACTCCAGACACAGACCCTTCTGATGTGACTCCAGATTTAACACATAGATCCCTAAGCCCAGCATCCTGGAATTGCTTTCCTATGATGGAGAGGAGATTGCAAATAATGTGGAAGACACCCATCCTGATGATGATATTTTTTAATTTCTGGTGTTTCCAACAGCTTTAGCATACAGCACTTGATCAAAGATGCAGACGATTTTGTTTAGCTGTAATGATTGCATGATTCTCGGTGTCTCTTCCAGAACTTCATTCACATTGGACATCGATGTTGCTGGAGCATTGGTTGTGGGCAGGTAGGTCAAAATGTCCTGAGTCACTGTGATACTATTGCAGATCATGATGTTGAATCCAGTCCAGCCACTGACGATCTGGTTTTCGGGGTCTGACATTCTGGTCAGGAACCAGATGTGGTTTTTGGTTTTAGCATCACGGATGTCTTTCCTGGTATTTGGCTCCAACGTTTGAGTTTTTGGTGGCAAAGCACGCTGTCCAATATTGTATGCTGGTAGGACTAATGGGGGTGGATTAATGCTTCTTTTCTTCTACCTGGCCACTACTGGTAGTACTTTCTGTGGCATTAAACCTATAAGCTTGGACTGGACTCTATGAGAAGTCCCTGATCCACTCAAGAGTTTCTTCGAGACGGTCAATATTGTCCCATGCAAGCTTTGTGAACACATATGGGTTGAGATCTGTTGGAAGTACAGAGTCGTTTGTGGTATTTTAAAATTTCTGAATGCAAAGTGCAGTATCGATTTCTTGGACTTGGGAATAAGCTACACTGTGACCAAGACGATTTAGAATTCAAATAATTTCTGTGTTTCCTGTGAGAGACTTAACAGCAGATGGAAGAAGAACGTGCTTGGGTGGTTTTATCTTGCCAATGGTAACTGCAAACACCAGGTCACTGCCAAATGATGCAGTGAGGCGCTGGACCCTCTCAGAGGGATTTGTGGATTCATTCTCTCCAGTTAGCACTGTAAACAGAAATCGAGTGATAGATTTAGGAATGACGTTTTTCTGTGTATCAGGTGTCCACATATCACTGACATCTTGCTTCCTAATGTCATTCCGTAGCTGCATTGCTGATGTTTGTAGGATATCACCAGACTTGGTTGCCCAAGCATTCTCCAGATCTTTTTTGTAATTTGTAGGCATGCTTGACAGTGTCATCCATTGACAGCGTATGTGGGTAGACAAGAAGCTTCCCTTTCTCATCAGAGATAATATGCAGCAATTCTCCCAAATTACATTCGAGTTTGCGACGAACATGTTTCTTAGTTGAGGGCGTAATATTGGGGATACCACAAGACAGCATGGACCTCTCAAGTCGGCAGGCAAGATCCGTCAAAGGAACAATCTTAGGTCTCGGCAGGAGTTCATTCCTGATATAACAGAAAAGTTCATCATAAGGTGTTCTTTCTGCTGTTTTGTACACTGCCTGCTCATCATCCTTACATGATAATGGCCCTCTGCTGCCACAAGTTATCTGCTTAGTAATGCAAGGACTCGGTTGTCAAATTTTCTGCTTGCTGCATCACGGATGCTGGCATCTGCACGAAGTTCAACACATTTTGTGACAGCTTCCCTGGTGTTCTGTCCTTTCAGGTATGTGCTTGACGTGTTGCAGAATATACATATTTGTTCATACACTCTTGATGTTGCTGGTGCCTCTCTCGATGATTTTCTTGAGCTCGATTGTACAAGTTCACAACTTGTGCCTTTTGAAAGGATAGAGTTGAGAAGTTTTTCATTGTAAAGATACTACAGCATTTGCGATGATAATGTATATGTGGTATCTGTCCTTCTTCTAGGCTCTTGGCTACATCCAAAATCTCTCTATGTTGTCTGATCTCTGCAGCTTTCAACAGGGTTTTCCAAGAATTTAGATCTTGTGGCGAAACCAGGGCATCAGACTCATCATTACAGGAGTGAATGATGTAGTTGGTGGTGGATGGCTGCGTCTTTGGCAGTGTCACTTATCCAGATTCACTAAATGAAGCCATCTTGTGTGTACCCAGTATTCAGTATTGTATCACAGCAGCGACCTGCAATATACAAATTACAGGAATTAAGTTTAAGGAACTGGAATATAAATTGTTCACGCTTAGAAAAATAAAATCTTACATAATTATAATGAAAATGTAAAGCAAATTCAGCTCAGGTTCCAAGACATCTGTATCATAAATAAAGAATGCAAAAGACCATTTTATTAATTAGTGTATTTATTTGTGTATTAATTAGTTAGCCTTAATTACAGTTAATTAAGCTGAACAGAACACAATTAGTATGATAGGATCTTACATAACGAACTCTGTAATGTATCCATATTTGCAACACCATCTAAACAGCTGAAAATTAAACTTACGACTATGAGTTATTTAACTATTTTCAACACAAACCTAGAAGAGAATACACAATATCATGATCAAAACAAAATAAAGTCAACATTTAACATGTTCCAATTGTTTATTTGGCACTGGTTGTACACAATATCTCTCAAACAAAGTTAAAATTTTTTAAGCCAATAGGTGTCGAACACAGCTTGTCATCATTTATAGCAATTTATGGTAAAAACAGAATTTTTCAAAAAAAGTGATTAAGCTCCCAGTATGGAAAGATTATCACATTTAAATGAGTTTATATTTAGCTTATCAACTTGTTTGTACCTCTTTTGTTTATTCACCCCAGGTGGTACCAATATCTGGCTTGCCCAAGGACTATTATACCTGAGTAATCTTTCCAACTTCAGCATTAAGGTCACCAATCACAATTTTCATATCTCCCTAGGATTTCATCTATTACACTCTGCAGTTCTTCATAGTATTCATCTTTCCTTTCTTCAGGGGCATCATTTTTTGGTGCATAGCACAGTATAATGATCATACTGCACTGCTTTGATTTGAACTTTGCAAGTAACAATCAGCTATTTACAGCTCTCCACTTAGATTACGCCTCTTCTGCTCTCAGTGTCATCATCATTCCAACCCCTTCTCTTACAATTCCATCAGTTCTTCCTGATGGTATTGCCTTGTTCTAAGATTTTCTTACCAATCCCCTTACAATGCATTTCACTTAGGGCTAAGATATCAAAATTATACTTCATAAATTCATTCTTCACTTGCTGTAACTTTCCAATATGATTTATGGTTCTATCATTCCAATAACCAATTTTCAATTTTTCTTTAGTATTTATAAACCAGGAGATTCTTAGCACTATGTTACGCCCGGGACTAGGGGCTATTCTGTTATTTTCACTCTTCCCATAGACTGACTAAATCCATTGAGGATTCATTGGCTAGATTCATCAAAGGATAGCCAGTTCCTTGTGATGTGCAGTGTCGATCTAGCGAAGGCAAGTGCCCCTTCTGGCCCATACCAATTCTAGTAAGATCATCTGCGAGGTATCGATGGTATAAGCTGAAGAGACAGCTTGTCTTTCGTCTTAAACCCAATCCCTCTCCCTGCTGCCAGTGACTTCATCGAGATTTAGAGGGGCATTTCCTCCGCACCCAAAGTCGTTACTTCACCAGGTTGCTCATCCTCTTATATAACCGTTGGCAAACATGGATTGCTAAGATATACCGTATAGCACGGTATATATATATATATATATATATATATATATATATATATATATATATATATATATATATATATGTCAAATTACTCCCTTCATATCTTCTATTCATGACCTCACTAAAGTGTTGTTATAACAGATCCATCTTTCTTTTTGATGGGTATATGCTTCTTCTACTTTGCCCCCGTGGAGATTTCATTAATATTTCTATGAGCAATTTTTACACCATAGCCACTCCCTAAATTCATAGCTTTGTCAGCCCAGCCTCGGCTACTGTACTGTCCAAATATTTTTTCCAGACAATCCTGGCTTTTGCTTTGACTTCACTAACAATACACACACACATACACACACACACACATATATAGATATATACATTATATATATATATATATATATATATATACAGTATATATACATATATATGTATATATACATATATATGTATATATATATATACAGTGTATATATATATATATATATGTATATATATATATATATATATATATATATATATATATATATATATATATATATATATATATACACAGTATATATATACATATATATATATATATATATATATATATATATATATATATATATATATATATATACACACACATACATATACATATATAATCTGGCATGGAAACACAACAAAGAAATTGGAGGGGGAAGGACATGTCTGAGGCCTTTGTCCTGCAGTGGACTAATAACGGCTGATGATGATGGCATTGTGAGGTAATGACGGCCAGCATTTTACTGAATAAAAGAACGTGTCTGGACTATCACGAAAATAGATTTAAAAAAAAAAAGTAGCCAAACAGGTCATCTCTCGATGATGGTCCGAGTTACAAAATTTGTTGCAGTCTATAGTAAATCTTTTCTTCGGACCAAAGTATTGGAGAAGATGAGACATCTGAGCTAGAGAATATTCCCGGAGTGGTGATACAAAAGGTCATAACCTTAGGTTTCTTGTCGTTAGATTTTTTACCTCCCTTTTCCGTTGGGCTTGACTTCATGTGAATTTTTGTGTAAAATATCCTAAATGCTTGAATTAAATTACAAATATTTAAATAGAAGATTAGTATAATCTATTTGCTATTGAGGTGGCATCGGATAAACCAGCAAGTTCGGAGAACAACGTCCTGGTTAACAGTATGATAACCAGTGTGTCGTAGGCCAGTTATTTTTCTATTTATTGTTCGTCTCCTTTTGATATAAGCTGGCACACACTAATAGTTGAATGAAAAATATAATAAAAATTTTAATTAAAGGTTCATGTATGGATTGAGAGAGAGAGAGAGAGAGAGAGAGAGAGAGAGAGAGAGAGAGAGAGAGAGAGAGAGAGAGAGAGAGAGAGAGAGAGATACTTGCATCTTTGATTTTGCACAACGCTCTCCGAATAGACTGCATCTCATTTTTTTAGAAGACACACTGAATTTTTCAGTGGCTATGAAAATAAAAGCGTGCAAAAAGGAAGCAAAGAATGGTGTCTATCAGTGGGCAATCCAAGGCTATTGAGACTCGGCTTTCGCTAAAACCACCAGCACTTTTAGGGTTTGGTTTGGAGGTGTTGATAGTGGGGAAAACACACGGACATCGGATACCCTTTCGGCCGTCTCATCTTTATTGGAACCGATCTGCTACTCTATTTAAACACCCGCCCCCCCCCCCTCTCTCTCTCTCTCTCTCTCTCTCTCTCTCTCTCTCTCTCTCTCTCTCTCTCCTTCTCTTGTTTAACGTTAAAATATTGTTTGATTCTATGAAGAGGGCAGGGCGATAAAATTTGATGATAATTTTTCTGGGTACGATGTCGGTTGTGTAGACTTATCTTAGATTGAGGATTAGCCTATCGTATACATCAATTAGTTAATGTTGTGGAAGTTTTTCTGCACCAGTGTTTAATTTTTGATTAACGTCATTTAACCCGGAGAGTCATTATTTTAGAATATAAAGAAAAACGCTCGATGAATGTTACATCGCCATGGTAAGAATGTTCTATTTCCTATTCTAGTAAGATTTATGCGAATAGAATATTTACGACTGTGCTTAGGCTATGGGCTTAAAAATCCTTACTCCGCTTAGTAGGGTAATAGACTAAGCAATAACTTCAATGGCTTGGAATCCCACCTGCAAACGGGAGTGTCTTATTTAATTCAAGTTCGGGTTTTAACTCTTTTAGTGAAAAGAGTAATGTTAGATATCGAAAAATATTATTATTATTATTATTATTATTATTATTATTTCTTGCTAAGTTACAACCCTAGTTGGAAAAGCGAAATGCTATAAGCCCAGGGGCTCCAACAGGGAAAATAGCCCAGTGAGGAAAGGAAACAAGGAAAAATAAAATATTTCAAGAACAGTAACGACATTAAAATAAATATTTGTTATTATCATTATTATTATTATTATTATTATTATTATTATTATTATTACTTGCTAAGCTACAACTCTACAACTCTCGTTGGAAAAGCAGGATGCTATAAGCCCAGAGGCCCCAACGGGGAAAATAGCCCAGTGAGGAAAGGAAACCACGAAAAATAAAATATTCTAAGAAAAGTAATAACACTAAAATAAATAATTTCTATGCAAACTATTTTTTTTTTAACAAAACAAGAGAAAGAGAAATTAGATAGAATAGTGTGCCTGAGTGTACCCTCCAACAAGAGAACTCACCGAAGACAGTGAAAGACTCTGGCACAGAGGCTATGGCACTACCCAAAACTAGAGAACAATGGTTTGATTTTGGAGTGTCCTTCTCCTAGAAGAGCTGCTTACCATAGCTAACGCGTTTCTTCTACCCTTACCAAGAGGAAAGTAGCTAATGAAATATTACAGTGCAGTAGTTAACCTCTTGAGTGAAGAAGAATAGTTGGGTAGTCTTAGTGTTGTCATGTGTATGAGTACAGAGGAGAATGTGTGAAGAATATGCCAAACTATTCTGTGTATTTGTAGGCAAAGGGAAAATGAACCGTAACCAGGGAGAAGGATCCAATGTAGTACTGTCTGGCCATTCAAAGGACCCCATAACACTCTAGCTATAGTATCTCAACTATAAAAACTTTAAACAAAACAAGAAGAAGAGAAATAAGATTGAATAGTGTGCTTGAGTGTACCCTCGAGACAGTGGAAGACCCTGGTACAGAGGCTATGGCACTACCTAAGACTAGAGAATTTTGGATTGATTTTGAAGTGTTCTTCTCCTACTAGAGCTCCTTACCATAGCTAAAGAGCCACTGAACAATTACAGTGGAGTAGTTAACCCCTTGAGGGAAAAAGAATTGTTTGGTAATCTCAGTGTTGTCAGATGTATGAAGACAGTGGAAAATCTGTTAAGAATAGGCCAGACTACTTGGTGTATATGTAGGCAAGGGGAAAGTGAACCGTAACCAGAGAGAAGGATCCAATGTAGTACTTTGTGGCCTGTCAAAGGACCCTATAACTCTCTAGCTGTAGTATCTCAACGGGTGGCTGGTACAGAATAAGATGAATGGTTAATTTATCGCTAGATCAAAAGGGATAAGAGTTTCATTGGAAAGTGTACCCCTAACATGTGCCAGCAAAACGAGGCCATTATGGACACTAACATACCCGGGTCTGGTATAATTGACTTGTAGAATCTCTCTCTCTCTCTCTCTCTCTCTCCACACATACACGCTATATATACAGTATATATATATATATATATATATATATATATATATATATATATATATATATATATATATATATATGAGGCTGACAAAGCTATGAGTTCAGGGAGTGGCCATGGTGTAATAATTTCTCATAGAAATATTAATGATATCTCTATTGGGGCAAAAAAACAAGGAGCGTATATCCATCAAAATGAGAGAAGGATCTGTTATAACAACAGAAGATGAAGGAAGAATACGTTGGATGGAACACTTTAGGGAGGTCATGAATAGGAGATACGGAGAGAAGGATTCAATTGATATACCTGAAGCTGATGAAGACATTGATGTGCCCATGAATGAATTGTGTGTGTTTGAAATCGAAGCTATGATTAAAAAACTCAGGAGATGGAAAGCCCCTGGTAGTAAGTTGGGTAGGGCACCAGCCACCCGTTGAAATACTACCGCTAGAGAGTTAAGGGGTCTTTTGACTGGTCAGACAGTTCTACATACGATCCTGCTCTCTAGTTACAGTTTATTTTCCCTTTGCCTATACACACACACACACACCGAATAGTCTGGCCTATTCCTTACATATTATCTTCTGTCCTCATACACCTGACAAAACAACTTGCCAAACAATTCTTCTTCACTCAAGGGGTTAAATACTGCACTGTAATAATTCAGTGGCTATATTCCTCTAGGTAAGTGTAGAAGAGACTTTAGCTATGGTAAGCAGCTCCTCTAGGAGGACACTCCAAAATCAAATAATTGTACTCTAGTCTTGGGTAGCGCCATAGCCTCTGTACCATGGTCTTTCACTGTCTTGAGTTAGAGTTCTCTTGCTTAAGGGTACACTCGAGCACACTATTCTATCTTATTTTTCGTCCTCTTGTTTTGTTATTTTTTTATGGTTTCTATAGGAGATAAAAGAACAGTAGATCTAAGCTGCGAACAAAGAAATGGAGTGCTAGAGACGTATGAGGCACCGTAAGGTGAGAGGATATGTAACGGTTTTTCACTTATCCTTCCCCCTAGCGGATTAGACTGGTTAAAGTCTATTGGGGGTGTAGATATCTATGGTTATCTTCGGATACGTTCCTGATTAAACACGATATCTTCGGATAGTCGTTCCGGGGGTTAGAAACCCGTGATACCTGGTGGTAATTCTCTTGTAATGTCACTCGCAGAAATATTAAACAGTAGGAAGCTGCCAAAGTGAACTTCCATCGGGATGACATGGCTGTCTCACCCAAAAATAGATATTTCCTACGTCAAAATCCGTTATTTATTTTAATGTATTTACTCTTCTTAAAATATTTTCTTTTTCTTTTTTCTTTTCCTCACTGGGCTATTTTTCTTGTTGGGGTCCTTGGGCTTATAGCATCCTGCTTTTCCAGCTAATGTTGTAGCTCAGCAAGTAATAATAATAATGCTAATAATTTCGATGGAATAACTGCTGAGATGATACTTGGTGAAAATGAAGTGATCTTTATAATACTGACAAGATTATTTTGTAGAATATGGCATGAAGAAACAAAACCTGAAGAATGGGAGTTAAGAGTATTGGTGAAAATGGCAAAAAAAGGAAATCTGACTAATTGCAATAATTACAGAGGAATTACACTTACATCCGTTGTTATAAAATTATATATTTTACTTATTCTCAAGAAACTAGAGAGAAAAATTGATGAAAAGCTGAGAGATGGACAAACAGGATTTAGAAAAGGTAGAAGTTGTATTGACCAAATTTCCCTTTGAGACATGTTTTACAGCAATGTGAAGAAAATAGAAATCTACTTCTGTTGGCATTTGTGGACTATGAAAAAGCCTTTGATAGTTTGCACCGGCTAATTTTGCGGAGAGTCTTGTGTTATTAAGGAATTCCTCATACAGTACATATGTGAATTTGAATATCTACTTCATGAGCATAGCAAGTGCAAAGGTAATGATAGTGGAGTCCTATCAAATGGATTTCCTGTGAACAGTGTAGTACTCCAAGCGAATGTGTTGTCACCTATGTTGTTTATCCTTCTCATGGATTTTGTAATGCACAGAGCAGTCAGAGGTGGTGGAGAGGGATTAGAATGGATTGGTAATAGGACATTGGCAGTCCTAGAGTATGCTGATGATGCTGCCCTTATTAGCAGAACACCATAGGATTTGGAGGGCTTGCTTACCAGGATGCATTAAATATCACAGGAGCTTGGGCTCAAAAAAATAGAAAAAGGACAGAGATAATGAGAACAGAGTATGTGATGGAAGATGAAATATCATTGGAATGAGAAATGATTAATGAGGTAGAATCATTCAAGTATTTTGCATCTTTAAAATTAGAGTTCAGTGAAAGATTGAAAAAAGCAAATCAGACAATGGCTAGGTTAAGTAAAATTTGGAAATTAGATCGCCTGCAATTACATCTAAAAATCAGGCTTTATATTCGTTTAGTGAGATCTGTATTATTGTATGGACATGAGTCATGGTATGACAATGAAACAATATCCAACAGATTTAGTATATTTGACAATAAAGCACTGAAGAATTTTGGGGGTTAAATGGCAGGACAGGATTAGAAATGAAACTTTAAGAGAGATTACTAGAGTGCTGTATGTGTATGAGATCATGATGAGGGGTAGATGGAGATGGTTTGGGCATGCTGTTCGCACTCCCCAAGAGAGATTAGTTCACCAAACTTTCAACTGGGCTTCACAGGGCACTAGAAGAGTTGGAAGACCCTGGTTTTCATGGCTGAGGACTATGAAGTGCAAAGTAGATGATGGATGGAGAAGAATTGAAAGCTCAAGATAGAGACGACTGGCAAAATCTAATCGAGGCCCTTTTTATAAGCTCAGGAGGGATTTTATATATATATATATATATATATATATATATATATATATATATATATATATACACGTGTGTGTGTTGAATGAATATATAAACCTAGTGGTGTCCAAATATAGAAGACAATATCTCTCCGGAAAATCTGAACTCCAGATAGTTTACAGGAGAACAGGAACACTGCAATTACATTTCTTCATAAATCATTTGGCGTCAACACTTGTTTCCAATCCTTTTTTTTTTTCTTTTTTTCTGTGGCTCTTCATCAAGACTACAATGGTTGAGCGATTACATATTAGTATAAAGGCTATGGTTGGGAAAATTTTAAGATAAAAAAATATTTGGATACTCCGAAATTGATTAAAGAAAATTCATAAATGAAAACTTTAATTTTTTAAGGTAAATTTTGAAATGCATAAGTGATTTTCCACAAGGCTTCACAGAATGTCATGACCGATGTCACAAGCGCTTCCCTCTCTTCAACGAAGTATACGATTCCATATTTGCAACGGGATGACGTTGAATCTTCAGAAAAGCTTACTGACACTCTCAGAAATTCAGATTTGTGATTTGCTTGATCTCAGATTTGATCCCATTGTCTTTATTCAAAAAGAGACTGGTGCTGACTTGAAGTGACGGATTGCAAAAATTGTTTCCTATCAAATCATATCCCAGGAGCATCTGAAATGCTGGTATATGTTTTTTATCAATGAGAGACACTTGAGCTAACCTGGATTTAAAGGAAGAATATAAACAGACCTCATGCAGAGGCAAGGTCTCATGACTTAGCAGGCGTCAACAGTTGTTGTTTCTCAAATGTCTGAGAGATAGAGTGATGCAAAGGGTATGGTCAACTCCTTAATAGTAATGAATCTTCATCATTTCAGGGTCGGCACTATTTTTCTGCAGACAACGAATCAACATGTTGGAAGTCTTCCTTTCGTAATGTGAGATCTGTTTTCAGATCCTCTTTTATGGTCAGGTTAAGTTGTAACAATTTCCCACAGCCCTTATTATTTAAACAACACTAAACTGTGACTTGCCCACGTTTGCCACAGTTAGTAATCATCTTAGCCCTTAACTGTTAGGGAGAACCTGTGGTGGAACAGAGTGAGCACCTTGAAGGGTAATTGAATATGATGGTGGTGGTTAATACCAAGGCCAATAATACCCTGCTTATTTTTTAGGGTGAGGAAGATGCTATGGCATTTTTCCATTTTAGAGTATGTTCATGCTAGGACAATGGTTTGTACCACCCGTGTGTCACACGACCGTACATAGTAACGACATTTCTCTTTTTTGTATATATTATCCTTTGTATCTTCGCTCTCCCCTTGCACTGACAGCAACTTGCATCAACCTGTCTGCCTATTTCTAATTGATAACTGTTAACAGAACCGGTTGTCGGTTGGACAAGAAGTAGCATGTTGTATTTTATGACCTTCTTGCCGGGACCTAGTGTGTATATATAATCGATGTATCTATAATAAAGTACTTAGTTGTTTTCATCTCGCCTTTGAGTCACAACCTACTCTTGGCCCGTCACATTGGTGACCCCGGAAGTCAACTCGCTCCTCCCTCCTTCCCCCCATCACTGTTACTATGACGGACTCCACGGAAATTTGCGCTACCCCATTGAAATTTTCATCGTTCACCAGCGGAGAGGTGTTTGCTTGGTTTCAGCGCGCAGAAGTCCAGTTCCGCTTCAAGGGCGAGACTCTCTCAACCACCAAAGCAGATTATGTTCACGCGGCGATACCCGAGGACACCTTCCCGGAAATCTCCGACTGGCTTTGTGAACAATGAGGCACCCCAGTAGCGTATGACGCCCCCAAAGCATAACTTCTGCAGCAGTACTCGCCCTCGCCAGCCGCCCGTATAGCAAAGCTTTTTCAGGTCTCTCAACAACCGTTGGGGAACCAAAGGGCTTCGCTCGCCCTCAGGGAAATGACCAGTATCGTTCCCCTGCAACCTGCCGCAGACGGCTCTCCTCGTGAGGTGAACAAGGTACGCCGATTACCTGAACCTGTACGCGCTGTCATACCCGATGTCGATAGTTTACCCATAAAGGACTTGATGACCTAAGCCAACGCCCTTATGGACAGCCACTTCAAGACCTCCATCAACACCTCCACTCCTGATGAAGAGGACACCTATTTAACGTCAACCGAAGCTGACGTGAATGCCGCAGGACACACACGCCTACCCCGTGACGTGCCGGAGCGGCAACAAAGCCACTCATCACCCACCACTCGCTCGCGCCCCAACCAACGACTTCTACAGCCACTTACTGCCGTCCATCGGCTGCAATTTTGCTACTACCACTCCAGATTCGGGGCTTCTGTGAAAAAAATGTGTGAAGGATTGTCAGTGGCCAAAAAACGTTTAAGTAGGCCATCGCTAGTGGCGGTGGCCTCCCGTGTTTCTAATTTTATTTTTTTTGCATGATGCAGGAACGGGCGTGCGATTTTTGGTAGACACGGGTGCTTATCGTTCTCTTTTGCCATGGGAACTCTTCAGGACACGGCGTAGTCTAAGTCTGCCGACCTCCGCCTGGTAGCTGACAACGGATCTGTGATACCCACCTACGGTTACGAGGACCTCACATTATCGTTTGGAAACAGTGAATTTAATTGGAAGTTTCTCGTTGCTGACGTCACATTGCCAATCCTCTGCACGGATTTCCTCTCTCATTTCCACCTTCTGGTCGATGTCGCCCGCCGATGATTGGTCAACGCAGACTTGTACTTGTCGACACCTCTTCAACCCGCCCCCTCCAACCTCGCTCTCCACATCAGCGCACCCACGGATGCCTACGGCCACCTCCTCACGTCATACCCGGAAGTTTTCCATCCACAACTAAGCCAAAGGCCCACGTTTCCAGCCAAACCCGGTATTTATCACCATATCAAGACGATGGGACAACCAGTCTTCGCCAAATTCAGACGTCTGGCACCACATCGATTGGCAGCCGCCAAGCAGACGTTTGCCGAAATAGAAGAAATGGGCCTTTGCCAAAAGGCCTCTAGCCCATGATCGTTACCCTTTCACATCGTCTTGAAGAAAGACGATTCCTCCGTCCATGTGGGGATTACAGGCGCCTGAGCATGCAAACAGAACCGAATCACTACCCCCTCCCAAACATCGCCGACGTGACCTCTTACCTGCACAAAGCGAAGGTTTTCTCCACGCTCGACCTCCTGAAGGGGTATTATCAGGTGCCTGTGAACCCAGAAGACATCCCCTAGACCGCCATTACTATTCCCTTCCGTACATACACCTTCAATTACTCCTGTTTTGGCCTTCGTAATGCTGGAGCCACTTTTCAACGTCTCATGGATGGCATCTTAGGGGACCTCCCCTTCTGTGTATGTTACGTGGACGACATACATGTGTTCCCTTCCTCAAAAGAGGAACACCTCCGTCACCTGCGCATCGTGCTCGACCGCCTTCAACAAAACGGCCTTGTATTCCGGTACAACAAGTGTACCTTTGGCGCCAATGAAGTGTCGTTCTTAGGGCACCGCATCACTCCTGAAGGAGTCCATCCCCTCCCTGAGAAGATAGCAGCCGTTCAGAACTTCCCCACACCCTTGACCGTCAAAGCACTGCAGGAATTCTTGGGCATGATCAACTATTATCACAGTTTTCTGCCAGCCATTGCCGCCACTCTTGCTCCCCTCTACGCCACCCTCAAGGGCAAGCCAAAAGACCTGAAGTGGGGCCCCCTTGAAGAAGCGGCCTGCTGCAACGCAAAGAATGCCCTATCAACCGCTGCTGCTCTCACTTTTCCCGTCCCATATGCCCCTCTCCTTCTCTCAACCGATGCCAGCGACGTCGCTATTGGTGCAGTACTCGAACAGATGGTCAATGGTTTGCCCCACCCAATGGCCTTCTTCAGTAGAAAACTGTCCAAGGCAGAATCGGGTTATTCTACCTTTGATCGCAAATTGCTGGCGGTGCACTTGGCTGTCCATCACTTTGGCCATTTCTTAGAAGGTACGCCTTTCGTCATTCGCACAGACCACATGCCTCTGGTGCACGCCCTCACTTGACAGTCTGACGCCTGCTCTTCCCGTCAATGCTAACATCTCTCCGCTGTGGCTGAATACAATTGACCCCTTCAACACGTCCTTGGGAAAATGAATCCCATTGCCGATGCCCTGTCAAGAAACACGTTGGCCGCCGTTCAACTGGGATTAGATTACAATGCCTTGGCTGAAGCCCAACGACAGAATCCAGAGTAACAAGCATGTAGTTCATCCTGCACATCCCTTTATTGGGAAGACGTCTCCCTCGACGATTCTAACACTACCCTCCTCTGTGACGTCAATACTGGTAGACCGCAACCATGGATTCCTGCTCCCATGCACCGACAGGTGGTTGATTTCTTTCACGGCCTTTCACATCCCTCGTGCTGTTCTACTGCACAGCCACTGAAGACGAAGTTCATTTGGCACAGCATTACTAAGGATGCTAAGGATTGGGTCAGCGCCTGTACTTCTTGCCAAACTTCCAAAGTACATCGACACACAGATTCAGGAGTGGGCACGTTTCCTCAACCTCAGCGTTATTTCGCCCACATTCACTTCGACGTTATAGGCCACCTACTCACATCACAAGGACATCGTTACCTGTTTACTGTCATTGACCGCTCCACTTGTTGGCCTGAAGCCATTCCCATAGAAACTGCAACGTTCGCCTCATGTACAACTGCCTTACTCTCAGGATGGATTGCAAGATTTGGTATCCCTGAGCATATTACTTCTGACAGGGTTGCCACTTTCACATCTCAATTGTGGACATCATTAACGAATCTCTTGGGCATCACCCTACATCAGACAACTGCCTACAACCCCGCTGCCAATGGAATGTTTGAACATTTTCATCGCACCCTCAAAGCAGCTTTGATGTCCCACTGCAAGGACTCCGACTGGTTTACTCAGCTTCCCTGGGTCCTCCTGGGACTAAGGACCACTCCTACAGATGCCCTGGACATTTCGGCAGCTGAAATGGTGTACGTGACCCGTTGGTCGTCCCTGACTAATTTTTTCCTTCTGCATCCTCCTCCGATGATCTCCAGCGCATCCGTTACGGTGTGGGAAAATTTACTCCATGCCACCAGACTTACAAGCCGCCAGCGAAGCATGACATACCGACAGACTTGCACTCTGCACGCTCCCTTACTCGGGCACTTTCCTTGTGATCCGACGCAATCCAAAAGCATTCCTACTAAACATTCATGGCAAAGAAGACTGGGTCTCCATTGATCGTCTAAAACCTGCTTATCTCCTGCCAGATAACCCGCATACAGTTCGCCTCTCTAGATCAGGGCGCCCTATTTAACATGTATAGTATGCAATTTTTAGGGGGGTGGGAAGCCATGTACCACCCGTGTGTCACACAATCGTACATAGTAACGACATTTCTCTTTTTTGTATATATTATCCTTTGTATCTTCGCTCTCCCCTCGCACTGACAGCAACTTGCACCAACCTGTCTGCCTATTTCTCATTGCTAACTGTTAACAGAACCGGTTGCCGGTTGGACACGAAATCGCATGTTGTATTTAGTGTGTATAGCCTATATACTCTGTGTCTATTATAAAGTACTCAGTTGCTTTCATCTCGCCTTTGAGTCACAACCTACTCTTGGCCCGTCACAGGTTGAAGTATCTCTGGACAGACTTTCTTTAGTCTGTTTAAAGTTTCACATTTGTCTGCAAAGACAAGTGCAGAATGTATTGCCTTTACTGTCCTTTCCTCAAGATAATTACATACCTCTCACTTCATAATGTTTAGGAACTGCTTTAATTCCAAGTGTCTCGTTTCCTCAGCTTTTCAAGATTCTAAGTTGCTTCAGGGAAGATTCCCATGGCATTTTGAACTCTGGTTTGAATGGGAGATTAATATTGGTTCTCATCACGTGTCAATGTGGTAAAAGTTTGCATTGCTTCACGTGTCATTGCAGCTGGTAAAATAAGTCCCTATTTCTCCTAAAGACCTAATGGTGAGCAATTTGTCAAATGTAGAGAAGATTGTTATGACACCTTTTTCTCATTTGACAGCAAGAATTAATCAGATTACTAGAATCCAACTTGGATGTGGTTCCTTGGTTCTTTGGTACCCTTCTCTATGAGTTTTTTTTCTTTTTTTTTTCTTGTGCCCATATCTTTAGCTCCATTATTTTCAACCCCATAGGTTTGGATCTTCTGTCTGATTGGAAGGAAATCTTCATTATTTAGTAGAGGTAGAAGTTCTTTCATTAACCCTGGGTATTGTAGAAGGATGAGTAGGAGCACACAGTGGAGGCAAGGGGGAAAACTTCTAGAGGAGGTATGGAGTCTGATTATTATTATTATTATTGCTTGCTAAGCTACAACCCTAGTTGGAAAAGCAGGATGCTACAAGCCCAGGGGCTCCAACAGGGGAAATAGCCCAGTGAGGAAAGGAAAAAAGGAAAATAAAATATTTTAAGAAGAGTAACAACATTAAATATCTCCTATATAAACTATAAACACTTTAACAAAACGAGAGGAAGAGAAATAAGATAGTGTGTGCTCGAATGTACCCTCAAGCAAGAGAACTATAACCCAAGACAGTGGAAGACCATGGTACAGGGGTTATGGCACTACCCAAGACTAGAGAATAATGGTTTGATTTTGGAGTGTCCTTCTCCTAGAAGAGCTGCGTACCATAGCTAAAGAGTCTCTTCTACCCTTACCAAGAGGAAAGTGGCTACTGATTGCAGTGCTTCTAATAATGGAGGGTCCTGGTCATCATTCTCATCATGTCTCCAAGGCTTTGGGTATGGTTTCTATATTCCTTGTCTATGTCCTTCCTCGTGACTGGTGAGAACCTTTTCTACTGACTGCATGCTTGTCTCATCTCGGCTTTTGAAAATTCCATATGAGCAACTTGATTGCAGATAAGTTGCAGAAACTGGAAAAGTATATGTATGTTTGTTTGAAAAGAGTTTGCTGCAAAATGAATAGAATCAATCAGAAAAGTCACGCCATGTGGTTGTAAATGGATGGCAAAGGCTGAAGATGGCGTCCACTAGTAAGATGTAGGGATTGATTGAGTGGACGTAGGTGATTCAAAATGTAGGGAAACACTCATTATAGGTACTATACAAATGACTGAATATCAATGCCTAACGAGGACAAAAAGTGCACTGATTTATTTCATTGTGAGTTCATTTGGGGGGAAGTCAAGTCGGTAAAGGTATACTTGGACTTGCATAGAAATTTAAATTGCTTGTGTTTTTATGGATTAAGAGGCTTGTATATTAGATTAAAACAATTTGACTTTCAATAAGTGTTAGAAAGATGAAAAATAGACGAGAATGGTAGTTTAGAATGATTAGTTAAATGAAAAGAGCAACCTACGCAATTCAAGGAAAACGGAAGTATTTATGTAAGTAAAGGAGGTTTGCGTGTGCATCTGTGCCTTCTTGTATGCATCTCCACTGAACTTTGTTCAAATGCCAATATCCATAGACGTATCAACTTTAATCAACTCTTGAGTAAAATTCCCTCTACTTCCATCTTTTTATGCAAATTTCAGATGGGTAGAATTGTAATGACCGAATCTGTGAGGATTCATTGAATCTACTTTAATTTAATTTCTCTATTTTCATTTATGATTGATGACTAAAATATTGGAGTTTTTTCATTTACTATCGCTATTTTTACTTTTATTTGAGTAAATATTTTTTTGTATGATTTATTCCCAGAGTTTTGAGTTTACGATTTCCTTTTGTGAAGTCTAAAACTACAAAGTTTGGAATACTATCATCGCACTTTTATCTAGATATGGAGGCGTGCAGCATCCAAACTTCGGTCTCTTACTTTTCCATGGGACGTGACAGGAACCCTCACTCTCTCTCTCTCTCTCTCTCTCTCTCTCTCTCTCTCTCTCTCTCTCTCTCTCTCTCTCTCTCTCTCTCATATTTTGCAATGTTGATTTTAGTATTCAAAGCTACGACGTTGTATTGCATCAAGATCGTTTATTTATGCAATACCTTTCTGAATTTTAATTCTCACTGATATTTCTTTCATCTTGTATCTTGATATGATTTCTGTTTCTTATTTTGAGATATGATAAAGTTCAAATCAAATAGCGTTGAAGGTGAGAAGAATATTCTTCGGGTTTTCAATATTTTCATGAACAACTTCTGTTCACTTTGGTTATGATTTCTTTAAAAAGTTTTGACCCTTATTTTTCTCTGAAACTCATATATTAGCGTCATAGCAAACATTACAATTACTGTTTATTATTTTTCAACAGATCTACTGATTTGTAAGATTGTCATATTTTAATTGGGATGTTTTTTAAGCTTACTAGAAGGTAATTTCATGGCGTGACTTTTAACCTTCCTAATGTTATACTCTTGGTATTTGGCATCCATATTAATCATCTAAATCGGAATGAAACTCGAATATCCGCTAATGATCAAATTGCCAATACTGCAAACAGCCTTTGGAAATGGTTATACAAGTATGAAATTTGGCATAACGATTCCTCTTGATCTTCTATCTCATCATCAACCTCCGGCCACACAAAATTTTGCCATTTTCCTAGATGGCCGGTAGGTTTTCAAAATGGCTACTTGAGGATATCTGAATAGTGAAGTTTAATTGATCAATCCCGTTTGAATTCCTGAGTCACTCCCAGTTTGTTAACATATTGAAAACATGCCTTTACATACTTGGATCCATAATTTTCTGCTTAGAAATATCCAAGTTGGCTGTCAATATAACAAAAAGTCTGCCAAAAGCCAAAAAATTTGTACTTAAGTAAATATACAAGGTAAAAGGTTAGAAAACAATTAAGCCCCACTTAATCTATTTTAAACCGTATTTAAAAAAAGGACAATTACCTCAATGTAACAGTGCAATAGTGTAGTGTAGGGCACACTGGTTGACACTATACTCGTAGCTGTAAGACTCAGCATGGGTCTCAGTGCGATTTAATGGTAGGCATTTGTTGTTATTTTCCCAAATGCTGTTCAGCTATCCCCAGCTCACAGTTAAATAGCCGAACCCGAATTGACAGGATGAGCCAATCCAAGGGAGATGAGGCTTTAGTCTTCTAGAAAGTGTACAGATCACACGGGAAATTGAATAATTTAGCATTGGATCAATGATAGGGTTAGGGGTAAAATTATGATATATCTGATCCTAGTTGTATCCCATATCTGAAAGTGCATATATGCTGTGTAGGTGGGAAAAGGATAAATCTTCAGCCTATAGAACAAAAGCAATGGCAGCACAATCTTGGACGTCGACGTCTTTCCTGAAGGGAGATAGCACGATTAACTGGAAACTTTCTTGTTTGTGCCAAGAATGAAAGACTAGTAGATGCATCTAGTGCTGGCTGTTACTTTTGCTACAAATATTCCTGAATTTTATAAGTTACATGCAATACCTATATCATTTCATCGCAAAAGGCTTGATGAAGGTGAGTGAATTCTGCAGAACTTTGAAAATAACAGAGCTACATATCATGAATCATTCATGCTGAAGTTCAAAGCAACAAAACTATAAAGGATAAGGAAGGCATCGTGTAAGATAAAAGATGATGATGCCTCGTCAGCAAAACTTACTCGTATTAGCCAGATGGTAGGTGAAGAAGATGCAAAAGATTCTAAGACTGTGAAAGAAGGAATCTGCTTTATTTCTGATGAAGCAACACCAATCAAAGATATACGATTGCCCATGACATTGCCTCTACATCAAAGGTTGCAACGATGCTTCATCAACATAGTAGATGAGAAACTTCTAGCCAAGCTGCTGCTTCTTCTTCTTCTTCTTATTATTATTATTAGCTAAGCTACAACCCGAGTTGGAAAACCAGGATGTTATAACCCCAAGGGCTCCAACAGGGAAATTATCCCAATGAGGGACGGAAATAAGAAAGCAGATCAAATAGTATGCCTGAGTGTACCCTCAAGCAAGAGGAATCTAACCCAAGACAGTGGAAGACGATGGTACAGAGACTATTATTTTGTAGCGTCTCTCTCGTAGAAGAGCTGTTTATCGTAGCAAAGAGTCTTTTCTACTCTTACCAAGTGGAAAGCAGCCACTGAATAATTACAGTGCAGTAGTTGAACCCATGAGTGAGGAAATTTTTTTTTGGTTATCTTAGCGTTGTCAATTGTATGAAGAAAGAGGGGAATGTGTAAAGAATAGGCCAGACTATTTGGTATATGTGTAGGCAAAGAAGAAATGAGCCGTACCCAGATAGGGGTCCAATGTAATACTATATGGCCAGTCAACGGCCCCAAAAACTCTAGAAGCAGTATCTCAATGGGTGGCTGGTTCCTTAGCTAACCTTTGTTTATTACTGAAGATATTGTTTCTCAAGACCATATGTATCACCCATCTTGTCTGGCAGACGTGTACAACAGGGAAAGAGCCTGGCTAAATCCCCAGAAAATTGAGGATAATAATATGCAGCTCAGACAAAAAGGCATGTGCCCTTGTATTTGCTGAGCTTGAGTTATCCTTAAGAGACATGTATTTCACTACAGGTAGGTCTACAATTTTACAATGGTAGAAATTTATGATTTCTACAAATAAAGACTGGAACAGCTAAATATTGATGTTTCCTTTTTGCACCAAGCACGATTTAAAGAACAGACACTTTCCCAAATCACAGAACTGAAGGCCTTCAAAAAGGAGAGAGAGATTTGGCTGGCCTACAAGGGAAAAACAGGAGAGCCCTAGCCACAGCATGTTACTACAATGCTACATTAATTATGGCCAAAGCAGTCAAGATATTGAGGAAGCAAATGTTTTAACACGAGAAAGAATTTAATGGAACCTTGACAGCCGACACTAAAAGAGAATCTGAACCACCAAGTTTGTAGGATTTTGTATGTGTGCTGTAACACGGTGGTGATTTAAAATCTCAACTTAAATATGAAACTCATCTACTGATCTAGCTTTTGCGCAACTTTTGCATTTCATCTGTTGGAAGACTTCAGCATCTTCAACATTTACCAGACATTCCAAGTCAAAAGAAACTTCATTTCTAATATACCTTGGTCTCTGGTCTTTGCAAAAACCAGGAAATGTCAATTAATTCATACATCTCATGAACATGGAATTAGCATCACCTATGATATGGTTCTGGAATTGACTAAGGGTTGGAAGAAGCAGTTGTAAAAAGGGCTGTGAAGAAAGAAATAGTTAGTCCCACCACACTAAAATGGACTCTTTACAACTTGTGCTGTTGTCAATGTGCACGATAATCTAAGTGCAAAATCACACACATTCTTACATGGGACTGGTATGTCTGTTTTAGCATCTGAGTGCTGATGAAAAATATGTCAACAGAAACTTGGGCCAAATCATCTAAAGTGGAACCAAGTAAAGAGAAAAAAAAATCTTCTTTTCCTGAATTTTACACTTTAAACATGAGAATCCCTTCCCTTCATCCAGTGGAAGAGCAAGAAACCAATAAATTGTTCTTTCTGAGCATATTTCTCTTGAGTATGAATAGCATGAGAAAGTCATCCTGTCGAGTGAAAATGCTGTGTGCATATCTTGGGTGCCACATCATTCTTTTCAGAAGCAACAAGCCCCCTTTAAAGTAGGCTTGTCATCAATGTTGCTTCTTTTTCAAGAGTTAGCCCATTCAATTGCAATGATAGACCTTGACATGGATATTGCAAGAGTAGGTGTCCACTTTCTCAATCTTGGTCAAACCACAGTTCTAGAGGTTGATTAGCTACTATTTGCAGTTATAAAGTAAATCCAGTGGGAATGGCCATTGCTGTATGGTGATATGAGTATCAAGTTTGGAGGGCTGCATTCAGAAATGGGAAAATTCAAAATTTTGGGAGATCTCCTCAAAGAGAGTGGTTGGACAGGTGCTATTCCGTAAGCAGAAATAGCGGTGCCGTTATAGTATGTGGCCTACCTTTCGAGTGTGGCCTACGGAATTTTGTCTCTGATATAGTATGTGGCCTACATACTGTTATTGCTTGTTTTGGTGGTTAAAGTAAGGTAGTTGATAAACTGATGGTTTGGTAAGTCATTGTTTACATTTTGTTTGTATTTCTCCATTTAGTAAGTCATTGTTTACATTTTGTTTGTATTTCTTCATTTAGTAAGTTATTGTTTACATTTTCCTTTTAGATCTAAACGAAAAAACAACTTAGTTATTTAACGGAAGCCTTCGAAGATGTTACTCAGAGAATTTTACTTAACAGTTGCTGCCAGTGATGAAAGTGCAACGTTGTATTTACAAGAGAAGGGTATCATACAAGTTCAAGATTCATGTGAGAAATGTGATGGTCCTATGAGGCTTACTAATAAAAAATCCCATGGACAAGATAGAATGGTTTGGCGATGCAAAAGAAAAGGATGCCAGGCAACCAGATCTACTCGAACTGGCAACAATTTTTTCACATATACAGATCTGAATTGCAAGTTAAATAGTTGCCTTTCATTGTGCAAAATTATGGAATTATTGTATCTATGGACTCTTTCCATGGACGTGGATACAGTGCAAACTATTACAGGAAGGTCTCCTACGACAATAGTGGACTGGTTTAATTACTGCCGCGAAGTGTGTTCAGCAAAAGTTTCTGTTTTAAAAAGAGGTCAAATGAAGGGCACTGAATCTTCACCAGTACAAATCGATGAAGCGCGCTTCGCTGGTCGCAGAAAGTACAATAGGGGTTGCATGTTAGACGGAGATCATGCACCAGAAGAAGAAGATGAAGAAACTGTTGAGAACAATCGCAATCATGGTCGGAGAATTGATGGGCCATGGGTGTTCGGTTTGATACAAGGACGAGATGTGAGGTACTTTTATGTGGAGAAACGAAATGTTGAAACTCTAATACCAATAATCCAAAGGGAGGTGGAAGTTGGTTCAGTGATCCACTCTGACGAGTGGCCTGCTTATTCCCGACTTCAGCATTTAGGATTTGTACACGAGACTGTTAACCACCAGCGCCATTACGTTGACCCAGGTACTGGGGCTCATACTCAAAGAATTGAAAGATCTTGGCTGGAAAGTAAATACAGCATATTGAAGAAAAAGCATTTATGTATATGCATATGTTTTTGTTTTTAGATTATTCTTTTAAAATTGTATTGTTAGATATTAAACAATTGTGAAAAATAATTGATTTCATTACATATATATATACAAACTCTTCCTAAGGTAGGACACATTCAAACCGGCTTAGGTAGGACACATTCAAACCGGGTAGGCCACATACTATAACAGATCCAAAAAGGTAGGCCACATACTATAACGGCACCGAAATAGCTACTCCTGGAACAGCAGATTCGTTTATCTTTGCTTCACATGTGAAAAAGACATTTCTAGGCCATCAGGTGACAGCTCTCAGTTTATATCAGCTGAGAAAGTCTACCTATATGACATATATCCAGGAAGCAGAAGAATAAAGTGAGCTAGGTTGTGAAAGATGGATCAGAAAACGAGTCAAAATGTACACAATTCTACTTTTGGAATCTTGTACTTCAGCTAGAACTTCTATTGTTAATTTTCATCAGGTCTTACCGGGAGTCTAATTTCAAATTGTATAAAGATGTGCTGCAGGAAGTCATTCCTTTCTTCCTTGCTCTGGACCATGAATATTATGCTAGATGGCTTTCAATTCATGTGAATTCATTTGTTGAATTTACAAAGGGAAATTTCATTATCCGTAAAACCACATGGCATTTTTCCTCAATGGCTCAAGTGTAAAGAGATAGGGGAGTCATAGTATTATTTGAAGATGTAGATGCTCTCAGAGAGTACTATACTGGAATGATTAGTGAGATTGTTTAGTATATATTTTATGTTGTCAAAAGTTTTAAGTGGACTGGGTGTGTGCATGTATTGTTTCACTATACAAAGGTAAGGGAGACGTACATGAGTGTGGTTGGAAAAGTGTATGGTAGAGTGTTCATTTATAGGATTAAGGTTAAAACAGAGGATGCAATTTTAGAAGTGCCGGGTGGTTTTAGAAGAGGTAGGGGATGTGCTGTATAGATCAGATATTTTTAGTCAGGCAGATATGTGAGAAATATTTAGCAAAAAGTAAGGAGGTATATGTTGTATTTATGGATCTAGGGAAAGATTATGATGAAGTTGATAAGGGAACCGATATGGAATGTGATGAGGTTACAGTATATGGAATTGGTGGAAGGTTGTTACAAGCAGTGAAGATATTATACATAAGTAGTAAAGCATGTTTTAGGATAGGAAGAGGAGTGAGTGGTTTCAAGTGAGAGTGGGGCTGAGACTGGGATTTATGATGTTCCCATGGCTGTCCAATTTGTTTGTTAATGAAACTGTAAGAGAGGTGAATGCTCGAGTGTTTGGTCGAGGATTGAAGCTGATAGATGAGTGATCATGATTGGAAAGTGAATCAGTAGTTGTTTGAAGGTAAAACTGTATTGGTTGCAAACTCGGGGGATATGCTGTGTTGATTAGTGGCAGAGTTTGGAAGGGTGTGTGAAAGAAGGAAGTTGAGAGTTAATGTGGTTAAGAGTAAGGTTATGAGATGCACGGGAAGGGAGAGTGGTGCTACATTGAAAGGAAGTAGATCAGTTTAAGCACTTGGGTTCTGTTGTTGCTGCAAATGGTGAAGTGGTTGCAGAAGAACGTCAAGAGAGTGAATGAATGGTGGAAAGTGTTGCGGGGAGTGAAGGGAGTGGCAAAGAATAGAGGGTTCGGGATGAATATTCTGTATGGGAAAGTGATTGTACCAACTGTGATGTATGGATCGGAGATGTGGGGAATGCAGGTGACGGAGAGACAGAACTTGAATATATCAAAATTAAGTTTCTGACGAGTGTTGCTGGTATGTCTCGAGTGGATAGGGAAAGGAATGATGAAGTGGGGATGAGAACGGGTGTGAAGGTGAGAGAAATTAATTGGCAGCTAGCGTGGATATGAATGTGTTGAGGTAGTTTCACCATGTAGAGAGGATGGAAAATGGCTGTCTGCTGGAGGTGATGAATGCAAGACTTGATAGAAGAGCAAGAGGAAGGCCAAAGTTTGGGTGATTGGATGGAGTGAAGAAAGCCCTAGCTGATTGCAAGATAGGTGTGAGAGAGACAAAAGAGAGTGCCAGAAATAGGAATGAATGGCGAGTGATTGTGACAGTTCTGATAGGTCCTGCTGTTACCTCGGCACCCTACCAGTACCAACCAAACTCAGCAGAGTCTCTTGTCAGGCAAAGAGGAACGATGAGAAGAAAAATCTCCCTTTGTTCTGTTTTCAGTTTCTTGCTATCTCCCTAAATTTGGGGGAAAAGTCATGGTACATTGAATAGTTACTTTACATTTTTACGTAATAGACTTTATTAGCCTTTTTGTAATAGATGAAACTTAATTACTGTGCAAGATGAGGTGAATGCAACTAACTTTATTTCAACAGATCATGAGTTTATATACAAAGACTTGTGAGCAAGAATGTCATAAAAAAATTAAGCATGAATAAGCATGAGCAAGCATGCTAACACAAGTTATGTTATTAACAGTGCAGGAAACAGCAAGTGATAAGAGGAAAAATAAAAACCTTTACAGTGCACGAGTGGGTATGAAACACGTGTGGTACATGGCTCCCCCCTTAAAATGTACATACATGTGAAATCAGATGCCTGCTCTTGAGAAGTGTGCTGTAGGTGGGCCATCTGGAAGGAGACATGCAAGTTTTAGGCAATCAGTGGAGACCCAGTCTTCTTTGCCACGAATGTTAATGAAGAACGACTTTGGCGTGCAACGGATCATGAGGAAAGGGTCCGTGCAAGGAGGCGTTAGTGGTGGCTTGCTAGTGTCATTGTGCAGGAAACGTGCATTGCAGTATACAGATCTGTCGGTATGTGTTCTGTAGCTGCGGGATTGTATGTTGGCGACATGGAATAAATTTTCCCACAGTGTGACATAGGTACTGGAGATTGTCGGAGGAGGTTGCAGACGGAGGAAATTTGGCAGCGACAACCAATGGGTCGCCATACACCATTTCAGTCGCTGAGACCTCTAGGATGTCTTTAGGAGTGGTCCTTATTCACAAAAAGACCCAGGGAAGCTGGGTAAACCAGTTGGAATCCTTGCAGTGGCACATCAAAGCTGCTTTGGGGGTGCGGTGAAAATATTCAACCATTCCCTTGGCAGCAGGGTTGTAGGCGGTTGTCTGATGTAGGGTGATTCCTAGGAGATTCACTAATGATGTCTATAATTGAGAGGTGAGAGTGGTGTCAGAAGTAATATGCTCAGGGATACCAAATCTTGCTATCCATCCTGAGAGTAAGGCAAATGTACATGAGGCCAACATTGCACTTTAAATGGGAATGGTTTCAGGCCAACAAGTGGAGTGGCCGATGACGTTAAACAGGAAAGGATGTCCTTGTGATGGTGCTAGGGGTCCTGAGTATGGGCAAAACGACGGTGAGGTTGAAGAAAGGGGCCCACTTCTGAATCCATGTGTCAATGTACTTTTGAAGTTTGGCATGAAGTACAGACACGGACCCAATCCTTTGCATCGTTAATAATGCCGTGGTAATGAACTTCGTCTTCAGTAGCAGTGCAGAAGATCGGCATGAGGGATCTGAAAGGCCATGAAGGAAATCAAACACCTGCCAGCGCACTGGAGTAGGTAACCACGGTTTAGGTCAGAGAGGAGGGTGGCGTTGGAGTTGTCAAGGGGAATGTTTTCCCAGTGGAGAGGTGGAGGGATGTGCAGGATGTCCTACATGCTCGGTACTCTGGATCTTTTCGTTAGGCTTCTGCCATGGTGTAATCTAATTCCAGGTGAATGGCGGCCAATGTGTTTCTTGACAGGGCATCGGCAACATGATTCATTTCCTCAGGGACACGTTGAAGGGAGCAGTTGTATTCAGCCATGGCAGAGAGTTAAGGTGTGCACCAGAGACCTGTGGTCCATGTGAATAAATTTGAGTATTCCTTCAAAGAAGTGGAAAATGTGACGGACAGCCAAGTGTATCGCCAGAAATTTGGGTCAAAGGTAGAGTAGCCGAATTCCGCCTTGGATAGTTTTCTACTGAAGGCCTATGGGCGGGGCGAGCCGTTGATCATCTGCTTAAGTACTGCACCAACAGCTATGTTACTGGCACCAGCGGAGAGAAAGATTGGTGCATGTGGCACAGGAAAAGTGAGAGCAGCAGCTGTTGACAGGGTATTCTTTCCGTTGCAGAAGGCCTCTTCTTGAATGGGACCCCACCTCAGATCTTTTGGCTTGCCTTTGAGAGAGGTATAAAGGAGGGCAGAAGTGTTGTCGATGGGTGCCAGGAAAAGGTGATGATAGTTAATAATGCCCAAGAATTCTTGCAGAGCTTTGTCGGTGGAGGGTGTAGGGAGGTTCTGAACGGCTGCTACCTTCTGAGGTGGAGTGATGCTCTGCTCTAAGAATGATACTTCTTTGACGCCAAATGTACACTTGTCATACCGGCCTAAAAGGCCGTCCTGTTGTAGGTGGTCGAGCACGATGCGTAGGTGACGGAGTTGTTCCTCTTTGGAAGAATAGACACAAGTATGTCATCTATGTAACATACATAGAAGGGGAGGTCCTCTAAGATGCCATCCATGATGTGTTGAAAAGTGGCCCCCAGCATTACGAATGCCAAAACAGGAGTTATTGAAGATGTATGTACTGAATGGGGTGGTGATGGCAGTCTTAGGGATGTCTTCTGGGTTTAAGGGCACCTGTTGATACCCATTCAGGAGGTCAAGCGTGGAGAAAATCTTCACTTTTTGCAAGTAGCAGGTCATGTCAGTGCTGTTTGGGAGGGTGTAATCATCTGGTTCTGTCTGCATGTTCAGGAGCCTATAATCTCCACACGGACGCAGAGAGCCATCTTTCTTCAGGATGATGTGTAAGGGTGATGACCATGAGCTTGAGGCCTTTTGGCAAAGGCCCATCTCTTCCATTTCTGCAAACGTTTGTTTAGCAGCTGCCAAATAAACTGGAGCCAGACACCTGAATCTATCTGGTGAACACTGGTGGCTCTGTCCTCTTGATATGGTGATAAATACCATGTTTTACGGATCCGTGGGTGCCCTGATGTGGAGAGCGAGGTCGGAGGGGGTGGGTTTTAGAGGTGTCGAGGAGTACGAATCCAAATTGACTAAAGAACGGTGAGCGATATCAACCAGGTGGAAATGTAAGAGGAAATCTGCACTGAAGATTGGCAATGTGATGTTAGTAATGAGAGACTTCCAATTATATTTGGTGCTTCCAAACGATATTGTGAATGTTTCATAACCACGGGTAGGTATCGCAGATCTCTTGGCAGCTACCCGGCGGAGGTTGGCAGACTTAGATAGACTATGTCGTGTCCTGGAGAATGATCTTGGCAGAAGAGAATGGCAAACACCTGTGTCTAGCAAAAATTGCACGCCCATACCTGCTTCATGTAAAAAGAAAAGATTAGTGACAGGTGAAGCCACCGCCATAAGTGATGGCCTACTTACACATTATTTGGCCACTGACAATCATTCGCACATTTCTTCGCAGCAGCCCCAAATCTGGAGTGTTAGTAGCATAACAGTGGTCAATGGGTGTCAGTAAGTGTCTGGAGAGCTCAATTTTTAGGGTTTAAGCAAGGAGTGGTATATGTGGGTGGTGGGTATCTTTGTCACCATCCGGCACTTCACAGGGTGGGCGTCTGTGGCTTACTACATTCACTGCAGCTTTGATCTATGTTGAATAGGTGTCCTCTTCATCAGGAGTGGAGGTATTGATGGAGGTCTTGAAGGTGGTGAAGTGGATGTCCATAAGGATGTTGACTTTGGTCATCATTTCCTTTATGGGTTTAATATCAACATCGGTAATGGCATACAGGTTTGGGTAGGTGCTGTAGCCAAAGGGCATGAAGTAGATTCACTTCGTGATGAGAGCCGGTTGCGGCAAAGTTGTAGGCGAGTGATACTGGTCATTTCCCATAGGGTGAGAGAAGCCTTTTGGTCCCCCCCCCCCATGGTTGTAGGGAGAGCTAAAAACGTTTTGCTATATGGGGGGCTGGCAATGGTGAGTACTACTCCAGGAGGTATCCTTTGAGGGCATCGTACTCTATTGTGGTGTTCCCTTAGTCGCAAAGCCTACGTGATATTTCTGGGAAAGTGTCCTAGGGGATTACTACGAGAACATAAGCTGCTTTGGTGCTTGAGCGAGTCATGCCCTTAATGCAAAACTGGACTTCTGTGCGCTGAAACCTGGCGAATGCCTCTTTACTATAGAAGGGCGGTAGTTTCAAGGGTGTGGTGTTAATAGCAGAGTCATTGTCCGAGGGTGGCATCATCAAACAGTAAGACACAGCAGTGAGGGGGAAGGCAGGAGGGAGCTAGACACTCCGGTGGTCACCAATGTGTGAGGCACCAGTTAGGTGATAATTGAAAGGAGAGGTGAATGCAATTAACTTTATTGCAACGGATCATGAATTTATATGCAGGGATTTGCGAGCCAGAACGTCACAAAAATTAAAAAAAAAGGCATGAGTTACCATGATAACCAAGGTTTGTTTATTAACAGTGCAGGGAAGAGGGAGCGACAAGATAGAAAATAAAAAAAACGTTACAGTGTACGAGCATGTATGAAACACGTGCGGTACATTACAATGACTTTTGCCCTTCCATTTTTCCTCTCTGAAAGCATTCTGTGTACAATGATGGTTTTTGTTGTACCTATCATTTTCCTAAACACAAAATGTTCTGTTCTTGAGGAACAACCGAAGTGTTCGAAAAAACTCTTTCGGTAATATTAGCTTTTCACTTTTTCTGATAAATGAGGCATTACAGTTATCACCCTATATTAAACTTGAAAAATTGTCCGCATCGAAATTATGTGAGAAAAACCAAATTCAGTGAAATCTGTTGATATTATTCACGTGCAATTACTGAAGAAGGATTTCCAAGTGCTTTTAGCGTTCGGGTAAAAACATGTAATTATATGACAAAACCAACCAATTCAGCCATCAAGGATC
This sequence comes from Palaemon carinicauda, assembly GCF_036898095.1. Classification (NCBI taxonomy): domain Eukaryota; kingdom Metazoa; phylum Arthropoda; class Malacostraca; order Decapoda; family Palaemonidae; genus Palaemon; species Palaemon carinicauda. The sequence goes on from NC_090725.1 coordinate 181,245,188, forward strand.
ATTCACAAAGTAAGCATCATCTGCTATCAAAAGAGATCTTTTTCATTTTGGCCACTTGAAGAGAGAATTTACCTTATAATAATAGAGGGAATTTTCTAACACCAATAAAAATCAAGTTTGTTATATCTAGAGTACAAAAACCAAACTTGTTTTACCTTTAAGACAAAAACCAAACTATGTAGTGTTCCTTTATATTTTCCATATTCTTTTCTATTTTCTTTTAAATAATTATAGAATGTTTATTTCAATCATGTTTAAACTTCAATGTGAATGTTTATTTATATTTATATATTGTATATTTATTTTATATGTTTTAGGCTTTGATGGGAAAAGGTTTCCGAAAGTTCAGTAATAAATTTGTATATCAGCTCTGGTCATCTAATTAGGTAACGCTCAGCTCTTCCCCTCGCTCTGGCAACGGTCGAGGGAGTAGTTATACCCTGATGAAAGGGGATTGCGTGTGTATGCATATCTATCTATATATTTAGCTGTCATTTTTTAATGGTCTCGTCCATTAGCTAATGAATAGCTGATTTTATATATATATATATATATATATATTGCATTGAAATATAGAATAAATTGCAAGAAATGGTATGCATTCCATGACATACATCTGAATGAGATGCTTTTATTGCCATTTAAAAAAGATCAAACACAAAGATGAGCATTTGAATTACAGTTCATATTGTTGTCAAGAGCATTCAACATTTTATCAGTATCCATCATAGTGAGGTTTGGCAGTAGTAACATCCAAATATAGCCTGTGTACATTCTACCTTTTCTGAGTGGTTTTAATATTTCTTCAAAGGAAATGTGTTAACTTACGAAGGGTGTGTCTTTTTAAAAAGCCTCCAACATACAGTAGTTTTATGGTTGGTGATGCGATTCTTTCTTCTGTTGTTATTATGTTAAAAAAGAATAAAAAGATGCTTGTATGAATACAAAAATGTCAAGTAATTCTGGTCATTCATCAGAAATTTCTTGATTCTCTCGATGGCAGGAAATGATCAGGGTTTAATGGACAGTTCTTATTACGGGCTCTTAGATAAATAAAAAAGAAAGGATGGGTAAGGAATGTGTGATGAAATTGTAAATGATGTCAGTAACAGTACTTTATTAGGGTTTTCTTTTAGGAATGTGGATATTTCTCATTTGATTACCTTTTTCATTGGTCGTTGTAGTTTTATATGACAATTGTTAATATACCTGAATTTTGAGTTACTCTAGACCTCAATCTTTCTGCTATTCTCAAGGATTGTTCATTTTTTATTTGTTTATCATTAATTACATGGATATTATAATCTGTATATTAGCCCGCATCTCTTAGTTATGTTCTTTTTCCTTGAAAATGTACATGTTGCTTAATATTAGGGAAGCTTTCATTATAAGTTCATGGCCCTTTTGTCCAATTAAAAAAATTGAAGATAATCCTTCCTAGCAAACTTTAAATTAGTAAATATCTCCAAGTTATTCCAGTCTCTCTCTTGAGCTGTAACCTACAAAATGCTGCAGTTCCCCAAGAGTTAATAGCTCCATTAAATAATAATCTCCAGCGCCTTCTTCCTTCCTCCCATCTCTCCAATCCACATGGAACGGAATTCGCCGAAGTATGTGGGAAGGTTTTTGAAATATGATTTAGTCCGGGAATGGCGAATACTTGTTGCTAGCTGATGCCTCTTTTAATCCACTTAATTCATTATGGATATTGGAGAGGCCACTAGACCCTCTTAGTGGCAATCGCAATGGGTTTGAGATCTACGTATTGATTTCTCCTTTAAGAGAGAGAGAGAGAGTCTCTCTTAGAGAGAGAGAGAGAGAGAGAGAGAGAGAGAGAGAGAGAGAGAGAGAGAGAGCAACGGATGGGTTGAGTCAGATGATGAACTGATGAATGCTTGTTGATTATTTATGGTTTTTGAGGAATGCGAGGACTATATTATAGGGCTTAAAATATTGGAGATTTTAATGGTTATTATAATCGTGAAATTTAAACGGACCCATGGATGAGTTCGAATACCTTAGATTGCAATTAATAAGGCTAGTCGACTCTTAAGTTGATCAAGATTTGTTTCGTAAGAATACCAATGATTGTTGGGAGAAAATAATTGTCTGGTTTAACTGATATTGGAATTGTGGACAGGTAGATATTGTGATATGAGAACAGACCAGGACACATTGGATAATGTGAGACAGACCGAGGTGAGTACTGTATGTCATGTTGTATGGTGTTAGACTAGGATGTAGGGAAGTGTTGAAGATTGAGAAAAATGTAGGAAGAATGAATAATGTGAACGGAATGGATAAAGAATGCCATGGCTGTTTTGAGATGACAATTACCAAGAATAACAGGAACTGATCAAGGGTAAAACGTGAAGATCATAAAGAAAAGAGTGATACAGGGGACTATACTCAATTTTTTTTTTTAATGAGGCGCATTTGCACTGACTCGCAGCGGTGCTTTTTTTAGCTCGGGAAAGTTTCCTGCTATCTGATTGGTTAGAATGATCTCGTCCAACCAATCAGCGATCAGGAAACTTTTCCTAGCTTAAGGGGCACTCCTGCGAGTCGGTGCAAATCTGCCTCACTAAAGAGAATTGACTACAGTGTGTAGAATTATTTAAGAAATTACTTTCTGGATTTTTCATTTCATTTTCTGCTCATGAACGGCAGAGGCAAGGGACTGTGGCATTGCCCTATCAAGCAGGAAAATACCCTTGAAACTGGCCAAATTACATATGATTAGCGCCCAAGCCCACTCTCCACCCAAGCTAGGACTAAGGAGGGCCAGGCAATGGCTGCTGATGACTCAGCAGATAGACCTATTGGCTCCCCCAAACCCCGCTTCCTTAGCTCACAAGGATGGTGAGGTTTTAGCGACCATAGGAGCTAACGAGTTTTAGCGGGACTGGAACCCCAGTCTGGCAATCACCCGGCAAGGACGCTACTACCCGGCCGCCACAACCTTAAGATATATAAACCGGCCCTAGGGCCTTTGAGGCCATTCAGCGTCGAATTGTATCAAGGATAAAACCTTAGAATTATATAGAGGTAAAGCTTACAAGAGGTTGGGGCGCAAGACGTAAGAAAGAAGCAAGACTGAATTGAAATTGAGGGATATAAAGCAAGTGCAGCTAGTGGCAGAAGGAACGCTGTAATACCTGCGCTAATGGCATTAACTTCCTTCAGAGAGGATTGTTCAAGGGAATAGCTTTTATTAGTTTCTAATGTTATATACTTTGATTAAGCGACTACAGATGTTATATGGGAAAAGTAAAGTCTGTTCATTATTATTTAATCAACTGCATGCAATTAGGATAACATTAGAACACAGACAGGCAGTGGCGTTCCGAAGGCTGTTGGCACCCCGGGGCAAAGTTTATCATGGCGTCCCTAAAGGGGGAGGGGTCCTTTCATTCGAGTGTAATTATCTTGGTAAGAAAATTTGCCTTCATTATTTCTAATACACCATATTGTGCTGAAAACAAAACATTCTAATTTTTGCTATGATATTCTGGAATGATAAAACATAAACTGAAATAAGTTTATTCTATAAATAATAGATTTAATTCATTATTAGCCCTCATAAATAAATTCGCAAAATGTTGATAAGATAAGTAAAATATAGACTGTAGTAAAGCATAACAGAAACCAGTAACTCTTAATAACCAAGAAAAGGAGATAAACATTGGTATATCCGGGGAGGGGTGCAAGAAAAGCAAGAAAATTTACAGTTTGTTGCCTGCATGATAGTTAATATTGGAAAAAAAAATCGATTTTGTGTTAATTAATGAAAAGAAAAATATTAAAAGAGCTTTATGCCTATGATTAACCATATGCAAGTGATAAAATGATATAGAGCTATTAAATAGTAAAGATAGTTTGAAAGATATTAATATGAAACCAAATCAAAGAAAATTGTTGACAATGAATTGTAGGACATCAAGTAATGAAGCACGATGCAATGTATTCGTAGTTTTGTCTTTTAGGATTTTTACAGCTACAGATTTTTTCTACCACGTTATCTATGTTTATATTGTTCGCAATCTCTTGCTCTACACTTAGTAGAGTTAAAGCAGACAACTTTTCTTGCTCTATAGATGTTCGATGGTACAAAGGGCTAAGTTTCAACTTACTAAATGATTGCTCACAGTTAGCAATTGATATAAGGAAATTCTATTGCACAAATTGTTTTTCTTCATAGTTTATCTCTACATATTTTATGATTTTTGACATTGATTTCATGTGTACAGCATCCACGCGTTATACTGGTTTCATGTGTACAGCATCCACGCGTTATACCGTAATATTTAGGTCTTCGGATGCCATTCAGTAAAACACTTCTAATAGTAGTAGATGCAATAAATTGGATGAATTAAATTTGAACTTCAGAAGACAAATTTGAAGATGACCTTGGATTTTGAAAGAGGGTTTTACATGACAGGATTAATCTCTATAATTAGGTTTAAAAGGGCTCTGAAATGTCCAATATTATTTTTATCTATTTTAGTTAGATTGTATTCTCTCTGTTGCCTCTCAGTGCTAAATTTTATTTGGAGTGATACATAATACAGTACAGAATTATCTTGAGGATTTGCCGCCACTTTTCCTTTGTGTCAATCTGCTCTGGAAGCTGCTAGTTCTTCCTATGTAACAAGGCACTTTTCCATTGTGAAAGAATCTCGATGTCTGACTATTTTTATGCGTAATGATTTTTTTTCTGGTTCTCTCCAACTACTAAAACCTCCCTTTAACTTTGGTGCAGAACATTGGCTGGCAGTGTCGGCTGAAGGCAACACTTGAAAATGTGAGCACGAGAAGCAGTACACTGCACATATGACAGGTAAATAGACCAACCAAGACCGAAGCACTACGCCTTTTCCTTTGCCAGGGTTCTTTTTTTAGCCATGCCGTTGTCATTTGTTGGTTATTTTTAACTGCAAACGGCCCTGAAATGTTTGGGAAGAAGCTTGAGCCTCGTAATGATATTTCTGTCCTCAATGCATCCTATATAGTCACTTTCCTTGAAAAAAAATTAAATTTGAGATATCCAACACCTTGATGCTCAATAACTTCAGGTGTGGTTTTCTTTCATGCCACTTCCAATTCATCCTGTTGGGTCACACTGAATGATACATCCACTAGGGAGGGAACAAAAGATTTTTGCCTATATGTCTTGGGATGGTCAACATGCACTCGTTCTCTACAGTCTTCTGATATTCTCTCTCACTGGGCCTACCATCACTGCATTCACTGCTGGTCCTCTCTTCGTGGTATTGAAGAGTATCAATAATGGGCGTGATAGTGCTTGAATTGCTATCATCCTTCACAGATTTTGAAGATTTTTCGCAGAGAAACTGCATTGACTTTGCACGGATTTTTACCTTCCTCCTGTTTTTCTTTTTCTTTATTCTTCCAGTCCAACTTAATTTCGTTTGAGGCAATCCTTTCGTTTGATTCTCAAGCCTAAAATCTGTAAAGAAATATACATCAATGTAGTTTGTCTGATCATAGACTTATGCAATATTCATAAGAGTGTTTTATCCACGGAAATTGGGTGCAACTCATTCAGCCATCAACCTGTTTCGTGGGATGATGATAAAGAGAGGGTTTTATAATTGTATTTCATGAGAACAGTCAATATATTTATCTATGTCTACTTAAGCATAGATATTAAATCTTGATATTCTTTAGCTTTGTAATATTGTTTGGAAATTTCAATTGAAAAGCCAGCTATTTTTAGTGTTAATACATCATTCAAAATATTACTATTGAGCTTTTTTATACACTGCTAGGATAAAGTAGGCTTTTAATTCTTGAGGTAATGCTAAGAATTTTTGTTTAAAAATAAGGTTTTGGTAACCTAGTTTATTATTATTATCATTTGTAAGGTAGGCTTGATTTTTATTGGACAAGTCTGTTAAAAACATTCTAGGCTATGGCTATCATAATGTTTTAATATTACTAGGCTCGCATAAAGATTGAAAAATATTTTGTAAACTTGCGGACAAAATGGGTGAGCAATCCCTTACCGTGTAATGAAATAAATTAGGTGAGCTGCTAGTGAATGTTCTGCTCATGGAACCTGCTGTGCTTAGGCAAAACATGCCCTTGTAGTAATGTACAGTAACTGTAGATTGTCACCAGAACTTCAATTTCCTCCTAGAGCAGTGATTATGCTAGCCTGAGCATCCTGAAATGACAGAAAACCAGGTACTGTGCAGATGCAAAACTTGGCCGTGTAATAGCCACTTAAAATCACTTATAGTCCAGTAAAATTGCTTTGCCTACCTCTGGGGGATGGGCTCTGTGGCTGCAATCTGTGCTAACTTTTAATGACGTATTCCCTTTTTCGAGAATGGAAAAAGTTGCATACAATAGAATTATTCGTTGCGATAGTTAAATGAATAGAACACTTCAAGTATTAATAATAACCACAAAAATGCAGAAATTAACCATATATACATGTGGTTGGTGCCGAAGTCCCCTCTCCACCCAAACTGGGACCAGGGAGGGCCAGGCGGTGGCTGCTGATGACTTGGCAGATAGACCTGTGGTTTCCTCCCAAACATCCCCATCCTTAGCTCACAAGGATGGTGAGGTTACAGCGACCGGGGGAACTGGCCAGTTTGAGCGGGACTCGAGCCCCAGTCAGGCATTCACCGTTCAGGGACGTTACCACATCGATCACTGTGACTGTGGTGTTATAACAAGATTTTGACGGTGACGCCGTCAGCTTGGGCCAAAGTGGATTACTGCCATTGGATGGGAGATGATGGTCAGGTTGGGGCACCTGCTCCAGGACAGAGGTCCCTGCACAGGTAGTCCTCCGCCTCCTTCAGCGGCACTAGGTTAGCCACCCGCCATCTTGGCTTCCCAGGTAGACCGGCAGGCAGACACACAACCTGTCCTGCCACCTTACTTCCCATCTGGGAACCATTCCCCCATGGAATGACAACCCCAGTTCCTGTTCAGGGGCTACCAAGTGCCCCTGCCACGGCTAGCAGTGTCATGAGGCCCAGATTTTTGCCACTCAGGCACCGCCATCTTGTTCTGGCCAGTTCCCCTCCATTCAGCCTGGGCCAGGAGTTGCCCAACCTGGCCAGCAGGCCTCAGCCCAGGTTGGACCGCCGTCTTTCTTTCCACTGAACGAGTGTGTGGTCTCCACCCAGTTGCCAGTGGACCTTCCCACACCCGCTCACGGGGTGGCGGCTCCAGCTTCCACTTAACGGCTCCGAGGCGCTGATCTCCCCTAGCGGGCACCAGCGGAGGTTGCATGAGCCTTGAGAGACGTAATGTCAAGGTGTGCGCAGCTGCTCCAGGGTTGTGCGGCTCTCTCAGTGGGTGTTGCCCCGTCCCGGTTAGAGGCTCCAGGTGGTCACCACAGGGGCCTGAGCCACTCAACCGCTGGTGTGTTGGCCTAACCAGCCCGAACTCTCTCAAGCTCCTCTACCGGGGATCAGCCAACATGGCCGTCAATTCACTGCTTGGCGTAGCCAGCTGGCCTTCTTCTGCTGACTACAAGTAGTCGACCTACTCCATTATCCCTCCTCGGGTAGAGGACCCGTCTTCTGCCCTCGGGGTGGTGGCTTTTGCCTACCGGGGATCGGCCAACAGGGCTGTCAATTCTTTGCTTGAGGCAGCATGCTGGCCTTCCACCGTCTGTGACCGGCTTCATTGATCTTCCGCGAGTAGAGGACCCTCCTTTCACCTTCGGTGAGGTGGCTTTAGCCCCCGGACAGTGGCTACCTGGTACTGATATAACCTTGTCGGCATAAGAAGCCTATTCGGGTACCCCAAGGACCCCGTTTAGGTCGCCGCTGAGGGATCCCTTCCCAGGTGAGAATCTAGGGACTCCGTTTCCCCAGCCCTTTGGGAGGAGTTCCCACCGCTGGATGTCGCCTCTTACCCGCTTCTTGCGGCCGAGGACCGAGCACATCGAGAGGGGGCACATGACTGTGAGAGAAGGTGTCATTCCTCTAAGCCTGTCGTATGGTTCCATGTCTCCGGGTCCCGCCCCAGTGGCAAAGCAAAGCCGAAAGGGGGAAGAAGAGCGGCGTAGGGCCCCTTCATCAGGGGAGCCGGATCTCCAGGGTGATCATCCGCTACCATAAGAGGGACCATCTAGTGGAGCTCCCGATACCGGAGAGTGGGCTTCAGAGGAGGGGTCGAGGGACCACCCAGTGAGTTATTATTATTATTATTATTATTATTACTTGCTAAGCTACAACCCTTGTTGGAAAAGCAGGATGCTATAAGCCCAGGGGCCCCAGCAGGGAAAATAGCCCAGTGAGAAATGGAAACAAGGGAAAATAGAATATTTCAAGAAGGGTAATGACATTAAAAAAATATCTCCCATATAAACTATAAAAACTTTAACAAAATAAGGGGAAGAGAAATAAGATAGAATTGTGTGCTCGAGTGTACTCTCAAGCAAGAGAACTCTAACCTAAGACAGTGGAAGACCATGGTACAGAGGCTATGGCACTACCCAAGACTAGAGAACAATGGTTTGATTTTGGAGTGTCCTTCTCCTAGAAGAGCTGCTCACCATAACTGAAGAGTCTCTTCCAAGGTCTCTTCCAATGCGTCCGAGTCTCCCTTGTCAACATTCATACAAATATAGGGATTTTTTGTTAATTTCTTTGTAATTAATAATAAATTAAGAGCCACTTTATTATCTTAGGAAAATAAAATTACTCACAGTGGAAACGGTTCTGTATTTTGTGCATAAAAATTGTATCCAATTAAATTTATTTACAAGAATAAAGAAATAATATTAAAACCTTAATTTTCACATTTCCACCACTTCCATGATAAACATGGTTATGCTTCTCTTGAATCTTTCGTCTTACAAGTTAATAATTAAGAAACCAACTTCAACATTTTACTTACAGTTTTCCGAGATGAGCCAATGTTTCTATTCAATACTCGAATCCTAATAAAAGTACGACAACATACAAAATACCTAATAACTTCCTGAGGTAATGAAATATGCTCGTACATCATTTCAGCTAATGAAGTTATTACGTTTCCCCCTGATTTCAAAGATTTTTTGGCATGAAAGCAAAGAAAATTTTTTTCCATTGTTCTTAGATTTTCGAAAAATTCTTCGTTGGGTTTCGTCAGTTTTCTGTTATCCCTACTTACAGCATCAATCCATGTATTATCCCCTTTAGTTGCTCTATTGCCTAAAAATTCATATTGAGGAAACTTCCGAGCTATAAACCCTTCCACATATTGTAATCCTCCTCCTTCCATGGCATCTTCTAATAAACCTTCCTCATCTTCCAGATTAGCATCAATGCAATTTTCAAATTAATTTTCTGGCAAACAAAAAAAAACATAGAAGACAAGCTTAATTCTTTCTGAAGATAATTTTCTTCATTTTTAATTACTGTATTTTCCTTGGAAAGAAAATGAGCAAATTCGTTTGAAGTTGCATTCACACCTTCACAACTTTAGATGTTAGATTTGGAACCTAAGATAGTTGCTTCCTTTCCTAATAGATTGGCTCTGACCCTGTGTTGAAATGCAACAGGAGAAGGATGCTGATGACATGCACCCATCTGACGTATGCAACCAAAGAAGTGCTCTAATCCATCTTGATTTGATCTGTATGTAAGTAAATATGTTATACCAAATTTATCTTTAACCATTTTTAAAAGATTCATTTGGGAATAAGAAGAAATAATTACACCCTTTTTAAAAGGATAAAGTCCTTTAACTTTACCACCAGTTACTTCCATTTCTCTTGACAACTCAATCCTATCAAGCAAAATTTTGTTCTGTCCTTCTAAATCTACCCCGTACGCATTCCGTGACTGCTTTTTATCTAAAGGCACTCTGAGTTAAATACATCGAACCACTTATCAACAAGGTCAATGAATTCATTAGTGGCCTTCCAGTTTTTATCTTCAATTAGGCCTTTGTTGCCGAAGTATTCTAGACATTTACTTGTTGTTTCGAAAAGTAGCTGTACTGCCAATTTAACACTCAGACGCTGGGTGCCAAGAACATTAATGTGTTTTTCAGAAAGCCTATGTGCTGGCCTTAGATCACTTTTGCTCTTCTTTATAATTTCTCGAACTGGCCCACCATGAGCAACCCTACCTTCAGATAATTCTAAAACTTTGTCTAGAAAGTGATTTCTAAAGAGCTTTATTATATGTGGGGCATCAGTAAACATGAATATATTTCTACTAATGTCAACTGGATTGCAAAATGATGTTTTATCCATGGTCATACCTAGTGCTTTCCATAATCTTACATTTGTTGGCCCCATATCACTTACCATACCCACAACGGGAAATCCTACACATTCAACGTGCCTAATCAATTCATACAGAACGTCTTTTGTTAAGTCAGTATCATAAAATATATTAGTTGTTTCCAGCCGGACATGATACATCTGATAATTGTGCATTGTACTTTAGATTTTGGGCTATATAAGGCATCAGTACCATTATCATAGCTCCAAACGCTTGAAATACTCATATCATCAAATAAAATTACACATATTCGCTAGGCTTGTGTCATAGTGTCTGATTTATATTTTAAGAAATTGATAACTGATTGCAAACTACCAGGCTCCACAGCTATTTTATTTAACCAACGGTATAAAGTTGTTGAGGAAGGCAAAGGAAAGTACCACTGCTCTCTTAATGATTTGTAAGCTTTAGGGCTTAAGCTTCTCAAAGTGAGAGCCTTACTAATATGATCTTTCCAGAAACTAATTTTTTCCCAGCTGGAAGATGCTCTACCTGAGTAGGGGAAAAAAAACTTATTCAAACTATTCTTTGCTTTAGTAATTGCTGATTCATAAGCACTATAGAATTTATGATGGAAAGCTATATTCTTTTCTGCCCAATTTCGCCTTTCTGCATCCGATTTAATCATATTAGCATGCCCAGTGGCCTTTTCAATTTCCCATTTCTTTTCTTCACATTCCCACTCACCCCTCTCTATGGCTTATGACCTCTTCTCTCTGCTCTCACCAATCTTGATCCCAAATCAACCTCATCTGTTTTATAAGGAATTTTATATTTGTTTAAAAAAAATAAGATATGAAAATTACATATTCTCAAATGTGGAACAAGATTTACTCGACTATATATGGAAAATACGTTAGCGATACACTAACCCTACTTGCTATTTGTTCACGTGCTCATTATTATTATTATTATTATTATTATTATTATTATTATTATTATTATTATTATTTGCTAAGCTACAACCCTATTTGGAAAAGCAGAATGCTATAAGCCAAGGGGCCCCAACAGGGAAAATAGCCCAGTGAGGAAAGGAAACAAGGACAAATAAAATATTTTAAGGACAGTAATAATATTAAAATAAATAATTCCCTTATAAAATTCTTATATGAAATATAAAAATATTAAACACTGCTAAAATTAAAAATCTTTTTTGTTGTTTAGCCAGTTTCTTACCGTGTTTTGTTGTTGGCATATTGAGTGTTGACACTGATACTTTCTTCATTTTTATCTGATTTCGAGGCACCGGTTTGTCTAATAATTCGTACAACAAATTCCGTTCATAGACATCCGCTTCAAAGTGCCGGCTACATATCAGGGCATTCTCAACATTTATGTGATCTCCCCATTTGCAGAGGTGCACCCATTTTTTTCTAGTTTTGCTATCCTTTGGAAATGAATGAAATATAAGATCTGAATTTTTCGTCGTGGTTGAGAAGCATCCAAACACACAACAGTTATTGGGCATATTGGTGATTGAATATTGTTGTTAAAATTTACACAACCACTTTCAAGAATTAGATCGATGACCAAGACAATTCCCTGACCTGTTTACTTTGTTTGCCTGTTTAAGGCTACTGAAGTTGCGACCACTTCCTATTAACTTTAGGTAGCACCCGTCCGTTTGGAGGTGGTAATGTCACGAAATCCACCTGTGCAGAAATGTCAATTTTTTGACCAGGGATGAGGAGACTTCGTATTCTATAGACCTCGGTCTCTTCTACCCATACCAAGAGAAAAGTAGCCACTGAACAATTACAGTGCAGTAACCCCTTGAGTGAAGAAGAATTCTTTGGTAATCTATGTTATCAAGTGTATGAGGACAGAGGAGAATATGTAAAGACTAGGCCAGACTATTCAGTGTGTGTAGGCAAAGGGAAAATGAACCGTAACCAGAGAGAAAGATCCGATATAGTGTTGTCTGGCCAGTTAAAAGACCCCATAACTCTACCAGTTATATCTCAACGGGTGGCTGGTGCTGTGGCCAACCTACTACCTATAGGTGGTCGAGGAATTGTTGTTCTTCCGAAGGGTCCAAGGCCTCGTTAGAAGGCTTAACGACCTCCTGGAACCCTCTATGGGTCGAGCGCAACACCACTCCACTGGTCTGGAATGCTGGACTAGAGCCACAAGGGAGGCGAGGTCCTCCTTGTCCCAGCCTACCTCCCAGGACATCGGTAGCCCAAAGCCTTCCTGATGAATGATTGGGTCGTGAGGTTAAAAGAAATAGAGAGGCCTCTCATCAAGGGAGAACCAGCATCTCTGAAGGAGTGGCAAAGGTTAGTGGGACACCTGGTGTCCCTGGAGAAACTCGTCCCCAAAGGAAGACTGATGCTGTGACTGGTCCAGTGGGACCTGAAGGAAGTGCAGACCCTAGCAGCTAGACATCCGTGAGATATCCACCATTCCAGTCAACCATGGAAGCTCTCCAGTGGTGGCTAAACACGAGGAATACCCTAGCAGGGGTCTCACTATTCGATACACCACCGGAGATCCTCCTCTTCATGGAAGCATCCAGGGAGGGGTGGGGAGCTCATCTTCCTGACCAAACGGCCGCAGGACTGTGGTCCCTGGAGGAAAAGGCCCTCCACATAAATGAGTTCAAACTTCTGGCAATGCGGAGGTCCCTCCTCGAATGGGTAAACTCACTATTGGGGAAAAGAGCAGCCCTGATGAGCGACCATGCCACCGTCGGATTCATGACCTGTCAGTGGAATCCTGTCAGGGGCTGAGGACAGCGCCATCTCCCTGACGGCCAGATACATTCCGGGGAAGAGGAATAACATTGCAGGCGCCCTCAGCAGAAGGGGACAGGTGTTGGCGGCAGAGTCTTCCGTACATCCGGAAGTGGCAATGACAGTGATAGGAAAGTGGGGCTCTCCCTATCTGGACCTCTTCGCGACGAGGACGAACACAAAGATGCCAGTCTTTTGTTCTCCAGTGCCAGACCCAGCAGCAGCTCTGGAGGACGCGTTCTGTGAAGGTCTCCCAAAGCTCTCCCTCCACTAGTGGAGACTATTCAGTATTTTGCTAAGAATGGAGGGGTACTCCAGAAGGACAGCCGCTCAGATGACGGGTAACCTCAGACAATCCTTGCGAGCCACATACTAGGCAAAGTGGGCGGCCTTTGACAGATGGTGCTCCAAGAATGGCATAGAGTCACTTAATGCCTCAATCCCAGTCATCTTGGACTTCCTGGTCTGTCTGCGCCTCTTTCAGGGCATGTCAGTTCCGACAGTGAAGGGATTCCTGGCGGCCATGGGTCTGGTCTTCTTCCTCAAGGTGTTGAACCTAGGTTCTTCCCTGTGGCTCTCAATGTTGATGAAGGGGTTGGAGCAGGCATGCCCCCCCCCCTCGGGGCCCTCAAGGCACCCACATGGGAAATCATCAAGGTCCTTTACACCTTGAAGAAGCCTCTATTTTATCCTATGGTGCAAATTACGGACGGGGAGCTTTCCCGGAGGACCGGCTCCCTCATTCCGTGTCTCCCATTCACACAGGTGGAAGGAGTTGGTTTTCAAGTTCATCCCCTCCTTCGCGATGAAAACACAAAACCCGGTAGTAGCTGACTGGCGGTTCAACGAGTTTTCCATCCCCGCCCTCCCCAGGACAAATGAGCCGGAGGACCAGCTGTTTGTGCCCAGTGAGTACAGTGCGGAAATATCTGTCAAGGACCTCTACCCTCCGCCTGGCTATCAAGAGTCTGTTCGTGACTACGGGGAAGGTAAAGAGAGTGGTCTCTAAGAACAC
>NC_090725.1:181264205-181272930 GCF_036898095.1 Palaemon carinicauda
ATAATGAGATATCGGAACATGGGTTTTTTTTCACTTTATCACGAAAGGTTCGTAAGTACACTGTACAACTGACACTCTCGGGCGAGCGCCTTGTCTACTCGAACACACAAAGGCAACTAACTCCCCTCGCAAGCAAGATGAAATGTTGCTACAACAACATGCTCAATAGTTAGGTTTTATGGATTTCTCATGATTATAGAGTTCATTTACCTTGATGTACAACATATATCTTCATACAAGAATTAGGACATAACACCCCCCCCCCACAAGCCCCTCACTCCAGGAGGAGGTGCGCACTCGCCCTCACTAGTCTATGATATATGGAGGAAACTCCGACCCGGAATAGGCATGGCATGTACTAAACAGAAATGCAACATGAAATATATACAGTATATATATATATATATATATATATATATATATATATATTTATATATATATATATATGTATATAGAAATCACCCCCAAAAAACACATCTTCCACAAAAAAAAATGCAATATTGCATGTAAAAATGTACACAATGCAATATAAATAATTCCACGCATTTCTTCTTATGACCTCTGCAACTAAAATACAGAATACCCAAAGTAAAAAAAATCATATTAACATCAGTTTTACACAACCTCATCAATAACCTCCCTCTGGTTGTGGGCAATATGGGCTTTTTGAGCGGGACAGTGGTCGGAATAGATATTCCTTCATCCCTCAATTTTACTTGTCTGGGTTTACGGCACAATTTCCCAACAAGACTCATCACCACTGTTTCGCCATTTATTTTAAATCACTACTACATTTGCACTTGCAACTGTCAACCGGTGGCCACTAGTTGTTTTCCCGAGAAAATCATTCATCTTCCCGGCCATCTCTTATAACATTAATTATAAGGTATTCACATCTACACATTCTCTAACACTGCCTATCCTCAAGGCTGAACTTTAATCCCGCAGCCACTTGCCATTCGGGAACCGCCCCGGCTCCAACAACCAGGAATCATATAAATACATGAATAATACAGCATCCGCCTGACGGATCTCACCTGACCTATTTAACCTCTGATTGTTTTTAGGTTCACTCAACAGTATGTCATACATATTGTCACCTTCAGCAAAATTACCACAACACTTTACTTATACATTAAGTATCAACGTAAGAACACATTGTTATCATCAAGTTTATTTAATTAAAACACGTCAAAAGAAGAAATGGAGCCTGTTTAAACAACAACAACAGCAAAAGAAAAAAAAATTCTACTCATCAACTCGAGGAATGTCATGCATGCAGGGGTAAGGAGGAACACTCTGATTAATACTTTTGAAAACTATCTCTTCAGGCACCACATGTATGTGTGCCTGTTGATGTTCAGACAGTGCGCCATTAATAATGCTTTGTATCACTACAGTGTTAGATTTAACCATCTTTACTCGGTACGGACCCAGATACGCTGGCTCTAGTTTGTGTTTCCTAGGTTGTAATTGTTTCAGATACACACGATCGCCCACAAATATTTTTACCGGTGCGGTTTTGAACCGACCATCATACTTTGAGCTATGTTTTTCATTAGCTCTTTTCAAAAACTTTTCAGTGGTGTTCATTACTTTCCTCAATAAATTTGATAAATATACACGGTATTGCTCAGTAGAATAATTTGGCAATTGTTGCGAATTAATCAGGACCGTATATGGTAACACAGGATCCTGTCCATACACTAAAAAGAAAGGCGTGTCCCTGAGCGAAGCATTATATGCATTGTTCAAAGCTAGTTCAGTTGTAGGAAGCATGGCCTGCCAATGAAGGGGGTCATCAGCCACTAAGTAATGCAAAATTTGGACTACCTCCCTATTAAGGGATTCCACCAAGCCATTAGCTGAAGGCCTATATGCGGTCACAGAAAGTGTTCAATTTTCATCAAGTCTGTGACCGATTTCACCACCTTATTTATAAACTCGAGACCATTATCACATATCAAACTTTTCGGGCAACCAAGCCTAGTAATGAAAGAGCACAGAGCCTGGGCTAATGAATTCGCTGATTTAAACAGCATTGCGTAAGTATAAGTGTACAGAGTAAATGCATCCCCAAATACACATATATACTTATGTTGTGTTAAACCAGTGGGAAATGGCCCTACCACATCCATATGCACTCAATAAAAATTTAATAGGAAGCACAGGCCACTTTCTGGCTTCTGGTACAGTGTTTTTATGTTCTTTGGAACAGTAACAAGCATGACATTTTATACAATTTTCTATAGATTTTTTCATTCCTAACCAAAAGAAGGATTCACGTGCTCTCCTTAATGTTCTATCAATTCCTAAATGCCCTGCATACAGACATGCATGCACAATGTGGATGGCTCGAGTAATGAGAGAGGGAGGAAGAACTACCCATGCACAAAATTCCCCTCCCCTCTTCTTGTAAGCACAATATACGATATCATTTTCTATAAAAAATATTCTCACAAGGCACATTCAGAAATGACGGATAACTCTCCGATTCCTCTTTAATCACTGCTCGCACTCTTTCCATCCTTTCCTCTTTTTTTTCTTTGTCCCTCTCGTACTTCATTTATGTCCCAACCTCCCAAGTCAATCACACCCGCATCATCAGGACACCCCTGGTCATGTCTTCGGCCACCCACATATATTCACCTTCACCCCTCCAATCTCTCTCTCTCTCTCTCTCTCTCTCTCTCTCTCTCTCTCTCTCTCTCTCGTATTCTAATTGCTCCTCGGGAGAATTCACATCCCGTTCTCTATTTTGATGGGGGTCTTCAATATTTTGGTTATGTTCTTCATTCCTCTTTTGTGCCTTAGTTGTTACTCCTATTACTGCACCTCTAGAGAGGGCATCAGCTACCTTGCTAGCTTTACCTTTTATGTGGTGAAAACCCTTTATATTAAACTCTAACAATCTTTCAATCCATCTCGCTTGTTGAGAGGTCAAATCTCCTTTGTAAAAGAGGTCACGTAAGGAGCGATGATCACTTTGCAACTTAATCGACTGACCTAATAAAAAGAACCGATGCCTCTCTAGAACCCAAAGAATAACCAAAGCCTCTCGATCAAATCTACTATAATTCTTTTCTGCCCATTTTAATGCCCTGGAAGCAAAACAAATGGGTTGCTCTCTACCTTTATCATGTCGTTGAGGAACTATGCCACCAATAGCTAAGCTACTCGCATCTGTTGTCACTAAAATCGGGCGATCAAATCTAGGATGTGCGAGTAAGTCATTGCTTGTTAAGGCAGCTTTCAAATGGTTAAAGGCGCTTTCTTCTTCCATCCCCAATTTATCACTTTTTGTTTCTTTAAATCATCTAAGGGTCTCGCTATTTCTCCAAAACCTCTTATGAATTTACGGTAATACCCTGCGAGCCCAAGGAACCCAGCTACTTCCTTAGGGGTACGTGGCCTGGGGAAATCTCTTATAGCTGCTACTTTACTGGGGTAGGGTTGGATACCTTCTGGGGTTATTATGTGACCTGAAAATTCGACCAGTTTATAGAAAAATTTGCACTTTGACAAATTTATTTTCATACCAATGCTTCTAAAACTTCACGAATATTATGTTCTTCGGCCGTTTTCCATGTAATTATGATATCGTCTAAATAAACAATAACATTATGGCCAATTAAGGGAGACAAAACCACCATCATTACTCTAGAGAAATGACTTGGGGCATTTTTAACACCAAAAGGAAGAAAATTAAACAAATAGTTAATCGTTAGCTATGAATGCCGTTTTACATTTACTGTCTTCCTGAATGGGTATTTGATAGTATCCAGATTTTAAATCAACAGTTGTGAAATATTTACTATCCCGTACCTTCACAAGTAATTCTTCGATCGAGGGCAATAGAAATGCATTATCCTTAGTGACTGCATTCAACTTCCTATAATCAACACACAATGTTACCGAGTCCTCTTTTTTCCTAACAGCTACAATTGAAGAAGCCCATGGGGATTCGCTCTCCTCGATTATCCCTTGTTCCCTGAATTTACTAATTTCCCTTTCTATCTCTTCCTGGATATGAATTGGTATCTTATTAGGCCTTGACCTGATCGGCTCCATGGGCCCAGTTTCAATGCTAAAGGGAAATCGATCAATCCTCCCGGGTGGCTCATCTCCAATTGCAATTACATCGCAATAATCATTAACAATGTCCCTAACTACAGGTTGATATTCTGACAGACATAGCTTTTGCACTTGCACAATGAAATACTGAGTGTGTTCGTCTGTGTGGGCTGGAGTTGTGACTCCCAACATTCCATTTTATTTGACAAATTAACTATCGTTACATCAGCTCTGTTCTCTTTTATTTCCGATAATCCCTCTAAGATTACAAGCGCACAATTGTCATGGGGTTTAACAATGACCTTGGTTCCTTCCGGAAGAGGCCCACATGGAGTCACTGATATGCTCGTAAGTGTCTGGGGAGACAACACTTCTCTCTCAGGTACAGCTGTTATCTTACTTAAATGTCTCTCCGTGCCCGCAAAAGCACTTACTCTCTAATGACTTTCTATCGGCAAGATGCACCCTCCTGCTTTTACTGTTATTGTGTCTTTTCCCAAAAAATGCATATTTGATTACTAGAAATGAAATCAATTCCTAAAATAGCCTCGATTCTCTGGAATTCCCAAGGTGGCCAAGACAAAAAAATCATATGTAAACTTCACAGATCCCACCTTAAAGTTGACGATCATTGTATGGTTTATGCATATTTTATTTCCTCTTGGCGTGTCAAGAACGATGGATGCCTCCGACTGTTGTGGGTTTGATGAGAATCTTTTTTCAATCGGTTAGACGCTGGCTCCTGTGTCTATCAGCGCTCGAATAGATTTATCTGGCAGGTCAATCCTAACTGCTAACATTCCTAGCCGGCCATTACGATATATGCGGCACGGGCCAATGACCTCAGCTGCAACGCCACTGCTCCCTAGTGATGCGGGGTTGAGGTCGGGGGTACTGATGGAGGTCCCAGTGCCTGCTTCACTACATCCGTTGTCACCGCTGCCTCGGCTGCTGCTTTTAATGTCAAGCGGGGGGCATCGATATCCCTCGTCTCCCCCTTCCTCTGTGTCCTTTTCCTCGGATGTTGGCCGGGGGAAGGTGTGCGTGTGCCACAGCCCGCCCACCCTCTGGATTTTTTGCTGGACACTCTCGAGATAGATGACCGTAGGCCTGACAAGTGTAACAGCGGGGGGATCCTTTGGGTGGGGCACTCCACTCGTCGGGGCCACTCTCCCCCACACTGCCAGTATCTGAAGACTCTTCTCACCTGCTGACTGCGTTCTCCCCTCTCCCGCTTTGGTGGTTGGTGAGTACCTCTCATGGCTGCCAACTTCTCGGAATCTGGGCAGTTATTCCCAGTAATTTTTTCCCTTGGCAAACTGTCTAAATTGTTTTGTATCGCGCTTACTATATCTGCTAACGAGTGATTGTCATTGAACAAATAACCACATAAATATGGGTTTACTAATCTGCGAATATGTTTACGGGCAATTGCTTTTTTATCACCTTTTGGAAGATTGGCACTCCGGGTAGTAAACGAATCACAATCCCGAGAAATGTAAGTTGCAAAACTAAGAACAGATTCAGCTTCCCGAATTTTGGGTTTGTAATTTTCTTTCATGTCCCCCTTTCTCGCATCAGGTAGGGCATACTTCTCAATTAAATGTCGTTTTATTTCAGTATAACTTCTTAAACTGTCTTGTGGCCAACACATTACCTCCATTGCAGGAGCATCTTTCATCAATCTAATTACTTGAATAGCTTTTTCTCTTTCCGACCACCCATATGTGGCCACTTCAAAGTCTCTCAAAAACACTTCAATCGATTGAAAAGGTTTGTTAGGCTGTTGATCATCAAAAGGCCTAACACTTGCCTGGAGTTCTGGCAACTTTCGAACTATGATTTGCGTATCTTCACTTGGCTGTGCATGTGCACTTTCAGTTGTGTGCATTTGGACTTCGTTTATGTACGTCGGATATGCTGTGGTTGCGCGCTGTTCCTCTTCTTGGTCAACCAAGAATCTGTTCATTAACTCTTTTAAGTTATCTAACTTATTTTCCAATTCTTGTGTTCTAATTTCTTGTCTATATTCTTCCTCGGCAATGCTATATACTGCTCCTCCGTTTTCATCTCCTGCAGTAGCATTGTCTGCTATCTTAGCTCTCGCATATCTAGACATCTTGAACTTTTATTTTCCTGGCTTAAAGAACAACCTCGCTCACAGCATACACAACCAGACGTATTTTTACACCTGACACCAATTATGTCCCATTTCCACGGATAATGAGACATCGGAACATGGGTTTTTATCACTTTATTACAAAAGGTTCATGAGTACACTGTACAACCAACACACTCAGGTGAGTGCCTTGTCTACTTGAATGCACAAAGGCAACTAACTTCCCTCGCAAGCAAGAAGAAATCTTGTACAACAACATGTTCAATAGTTAGGTTATGGGGAATTCTCATTTACCTTGACGTACAGCACATATCTTCATACAGGAATTAGGACACAAACACACACACACACACACACACACATATATATATATATATATATATATATATATATATATATATATATCATTTCCTATTCGTATTGATGCAAAGCTCCTTGGTTAGTTTTTCTAGTTGTCTATATCTTGAGCTTTTGATTCAATACTTCTCCAGTCTTCATCTCCTACTTCACACTTCATAGTCCTCAGCCATGTAGGCCTAGCTCTTCTAACTCTTTTAGTCCCTTGTGGAGCCCAGTTAAAAGTTTGGTGAGTTAATCTCTCTCGGTGAGTGCGAAGAGCATGTCCAATCCATCTCCATCTACTCATCACTATGATCTCGTCTGCATATGGCACTCGAGTAATCTCTCTTATAGTTTCATTTCTAATCCCGTCCTGCCATTCAACTCCCGATATTCTTCTGAGGGCTTTGTTTTCAAATCTACTAAATCTGTTGGAGATTGTGTCATGGTTATACCATGCCTCATATTCATACAGTAACACCGATCTCACTAAATTGATATATTGTATAGTCTGATTTTTATATGTAATTTCAGGCGATTTGATTTCCAAATTTTACTTAACCTAGCCATTTGGTTTTATCAATCTTTCACTAAACTCTATTTCTAAATACCCTGTATTGGAGATCATAGTTCCTAAATACTTAAATGATTCTACCTCATTATTTCTTTCTCCTTCCATGGATATTTCTTCTTCCATTACATACTCTGTTCTCATTATCTCTCTTTTTTTCCATTTATTTTGAGGTCAGCCTCGTGTGATATTTCATGCATTCTGGTAAGCAAGCATTGCACATCCTGTGGTGTTCTGCTAATAAGGACAGCATCATCTGCATATTCTAGGTCTGCCAATTTCCTATTACCAATCCTTTATCATCTCCAACTGTTCTACGCATTACAAAATCCACGAGGAGTATAAAAAACATAGGTGACAACACATTCCCTTCGAGTACTCCACTTTTCACTGGAAATTCATTTGATAAGACTCCACTAACATTAACTTTGTACTTTCTATGCTCATGGACAGACTTATTTAATTTCACATATTTAAGAGGAATTCCATAATAATGCAGTACTTTTAACAAAATTGGTCGTTGCACACTATCATAGGCTTTTTCATTGTCCACAGAAGCCATCAAAAGTGGAATTCTATATTCTATGCATTGCTGTACAACATGATTCAAAGTGAATTTTGGTCAGTACAACTTCTACCATTTCTAAATCCTGTTTGTTCATCTCTCAACTTTTCAACAATATTTCTCTCTAGTCTTAAGAATGAGCATACTATATATTTTCATAACAATAGATGTAAGTGTTATGCCTCTGTAATTATTGAAATCAGTCAGGTCTCCTATTTTGCCATTTTCACCTAGCTCTCATTCATCAGGATTTGCCTCTACACGCCACATTCTACAAAATAATCTTGTAAATATTCTGGGGTCACTTCATTTTCGGCCAGTATCATCTCGGTACTTATTCCATTGTATCCAGGGGCTTTCCATCTTTTGAGTTTTTTAATGATAGCTTTGACTACAAACACACTGAATTCATTCATGGGCACATCAAGGTCTTTATCAGCTTTATGTATATTAAACAAATTATTCCCTTCATATCTTCTATTTATGACCTCACTAAAGTGTTTCCTCCAACGTTGTGTATCTCATCTTTTGTTGTCATAACAGATCCATATATATATATATATATATATATATATATATATATTATAAAATATATAATAGTTATAGATATATATATATATATATATATATATATAAAATATATAATATATATAGATATAGATATATAATATTTATATAATATAATATATATATATATATATATATATATATATGTATATATATATATATATATATATATATATATATATATATATATATATATATATATATATACCTACACACAAGTAATACTAAAATATGAATATATGCATTCACAATTATATATTCATAAGAGTGATAGTATATAGTATAGATAAATAGTAATATCAATAGACAAGTACACTATAATTGTTAAGGTAGGAATTGGGTGTTGGTAAAGTCAGGTCTACTTAAAGGGTATATTTGACTACAGTGATATTCCCAGAGAATTTTACCTAAAGGTATCCAGAATTCTAACTCCTGGAGCGAATATCCCTAAATAATCTCACAGGGATATCGCATAATATCAGAGGACGTA
>NC_090725.1:181273430-181310930 GCF_036898095.1 Palaemon carinicauda
TGTTTGACGGATATATATATATATATATATATATATATATATATATATATATATATATATATATATATATATATATATTTTTTTTTTTTGGGCTCAAGCCATGTCGTCCTGGTGGAAGTTCCTATTGGGTAGCTTCCTAGGGTATATTACAACTACGGCGATATTCCCAGAGAATTTACCTTAAGGTACCCAGAATTCTAACTCCTGGAGCGAATATCCCTAATGAAAGTATCAGGGATATCGCGAAATATCAGAGGACGTATTCTTGACACGCCACATGGCAATCTGCACCCCGAACAGAGATAACACTTCGAAGGGGTCAATTGGCAAGAAAACGAAAACGAGAAAGAAAAAGGAGAGCCGTTCGCAAGGCTCTCTCTTCTCCCGTTTCGTAAGCGTGCATTGCGCCGATTTTGGCGCCATCTGCATTCCTTTTTGCGTAGCTTAACAACTCGGTGTTTTTTCCTGTGTTTCTCGCAAAATCTTGGATTTAATCGATTTATTATGCTTTCTCCAACTTCGTCTGCCTCTGATAAGTTGAGTATTATTTCTTTTATGTATAAATGTAGGCTCTTGGTAATTTTTAAAGTGATTAATAGTATTAATCTTTGTTACAAGAGCCATTGCCTACCGGAGGCGTCCTGGACGCTGTCGCTCGCTAGGTATGAGTTTTAGTTAGCCAGAGCGACGTTCCCGGCTGTTTTGCTTTAATAATTTTAGCTGTTTAGCGTTACATAGGATTTCCTTTTTCGTGCTTTTAGTATTATTTGTTTTGGCGAAGTATTCGCCAATTCTGGCCTACGCTAGACCATGTAGCCTAGTCGTTAGGCCCTAGTACTTTCCTGCATGATTTTTGGATTTCCGAGTGTTTTTAAAATTTTATTGAAGCTTTAGGCAGTTTTATACATTTAAGATTATATTGATTATGTCCAAGATAGTATACGAGTGAGTTTCGGTGATTTAGGTAATCGATTCTCTTGGTGCCTAGGCTAAGTTGCCTATGGAGCCTTAGTATACTTTCTCATACTCCCCGGTTGCTTTCTTTTCTTCGGAGAAGGTATGCAATCCCTTTCCCTCTGTTTAAGCCTTGGGCTTAACCCTAGTGGTTTATCTGAATTAACTTTCATTACAACTATATTGGGGTGTTACTGTACCTTCCTGTTCCAGTAAGTCTGGCTTCAGAGAGGGGCAGAACATCAGAGTTTTTAGTCTGAGTCTGTGTTTGTCTGGCTTGGGGTAGAGTCTCCCTCGCTAGTCTGACGCAGACATAGGAGGCTTAGCCTCCTTAGGTCACTGCCGAAGGTTTCTGTACGAGATGATTCCTTTTTTTGTGATCTAGCAGACTAGTCCTTGTTGCTGTTCTCGGTGGGAGGATAAGATCCTTTCCCTGGGAGTAGCAACACCTTCCTTGCTTTGGTTCAGTGGGGGTTGGCAAGTATTGCTGGCCTCCCTCCTTGGATCTCCCTTAGGCTAAGATGAGTTTTCTTGGCTGCGGGTGATTCTTTACTAAAGCAAGGTTGGTAGGACCCTCTTTGTCCCTTCCCCCTCTATCTCTGTAATGGCCTAGCCGTTACAGTACTGTACTTCATTTTACATCTGGACCTAGTAGAGGTTAGGATGTGGAATTGACTCAGTCCCTTGCCGGCCGGCAGAGTGTGCTGGCCGGCAAAGGTCTTCTGCTTTGAGTGCTTCCCGGGCCTCCCTTGGTCCCTCATCCATGTCTGTCTGTAGAGCCAGACGGCATTGGTCAGGAAGCCTGAATTAGATTCTCCCCTTCCTTATATGCACTCTTTCGGATTGCCGGGCTTGGAGGTATTATACTCTCTTATCCTGGCATCCATTCTGTTTTCGAAGTTCTCTGGTTCTTTTGCTGCTGGCCGGCATCGGTTGTTTACCTTTGCCGGCCGGCTATTGTCAAGCCCTTGTCTGCCGGTCGCTATGAGCGGTGGCCGGCAGCCGGGTGCTATCTTGTGTAGTTGCCGGCCGGAAGTCATTGCCGGCCGACATTGGCTGTTGCCGGCCGGCAGTTACTGCCAGCCGGCACATGCATTTGAACCAGCGTTCTGCCGCCTTATAGCTGTTAAGTAGTATACTTTAACCCTGGATAGGTACGCTCCTCGGACACCCCTTTAAGGGTATACTCGGACGCGAACGACCCCGACGCCAAAAGAAATTCTTGAAAAATCAGTTTTTGCAGTAACCTCCTTTTTTCTTTAGCCAAAAAAAAACTTCAATGAATGCTTAAAACAACTGTAAAGATAAATACTACTCATCTGCAGAAAAACTATTTATTATAAATATTTTAAAAAATTAAGTAGGAAAAAAAAAGACCTGACATAAAAATTCATAAAAAAAAAGTTTATAACATATATACACAAATCCTTTTAGGAATTGATTCTTGAATGTTTAGGACACATCTTGATGTATTTTGGATGAAGTCAGACCCATGGAGGTGAAGATCTGAAATGAGAAAAAAAGGGGAACTTTTTTTGGCCAAAAAAATTTGTCCAAATTTCATGAATTTTTTTGGGTACCCAAATGAAATAGGAAGTGGCTAATTTTTTTAGGGAATAAACATATGTTATCCTAAAATAGAAATATGTAAAAAAATCTTCATTATTTTGTAAATTACATTTATATCAGGGGCCATATCTAAAGGTAATTTTTTGAGTACTTAGAAATTTCGTAAAAAAATACATATATTTAATATATAATATGATATTTATGCAGGTAAAAATATACCAAAATATCACAAATTCTATAGGGAACAAGAATATATATAGATAGGGCAACTTACGCTTCGGATATGTCCACAAAATGGCCGCCAACCACACTGACTCAGACTCCCTAATCTGCCACTTGAAATGTAGGAAGGGTATGTCAATTTCAAGGTGTTATTTACTAATCTAATTATTATTGGATATGCATAAAAATTGTATGGTGGGTTGCTGGATAATTGTCGATTATTTTACGACTATAAAATTAAAATTTTGACCCAAAAAAATTTTTTTGAAGGGAAATAAAATCGAAAAAAAAATGTAAAATATAATATTTTAGCTAAAAAAAATTGATGATATTCAATCAAAAAAGAAGTAAACAAAATTTTCCGACAAATAAACATCTAGAGGAATCATTACTCTGTGATAGTTCCTTAGTACGTAGTAATTTTGAAAGAATTGGGAAAAAACGAAAAAATGGCAATCACCGGAAAATCGAACACATACCTATATATACGCCATATCTGGCTAAAAAAAAGATAGGCATGGGTAGCCAGATCATCTAGAAACACTTTCCAACACTATAAGAATATAAGTTTTGCGACACTACTTGCCAATTCCTTACGGTAACATGACTAAGCAAAAAAATGCAAAACAAATAAAAAGGGGCACTCGCGGAAAAATGGCTAACATTCTAATATACGGCATTTCAGAAAAAAAAAATTCAGCCACGTACTAGGCAAACCATCAAGGCACATTTTCCGAGAAATAAACATCTAAATGAATCATTACTCTGTGATAGTTCCCTAGTACGTAGTAATTTTGAAAGAAATGGGAAAAAACGAAAAAATGGCAATCACAGGAAAATCGAACACATACCTATATATACGCCATATCTGGCTAAAAAAAAAAAGATAGGCATGGGTAGCCAGATCATCTAGAAACACTTTCCAACACTATAAAATTATAAGTTTTGCGACACTACTTGCCAATTCCTTACGGTAACATGACTAAGCAAAAAAATGCAAAACAAATAAAAGGGGCACTCGTGGAAAAATGGCCATTCTAATATACGACATTTCAGAAAAAAAAAATTTCAGCCACGTGCTAGGCAAACCATCAAGGCACATTTTCCGACAAATAAACATATAAATGAATCATTACTCTGTGATAGTTCCTTAGTACGTAGTAATTTTGAAAGAAATGGGAAAAAACGAAAAAATGGCAATCACAGGAAAATCGAACACATACTTATATATACGCCATATCTGGCTAAAAAAAATAGGCATGGGTAGCCAGATCATCTAGAAACACTTTCCAACACTATAAAAATATAAGTTTTGCGACACTACTTTCCAATTCCTTACGGTAACATGACTAAGCAAAAAAATGCAAAACAATTAAAAAGGGGCACTCGCGGAAAAATGCCCAACATTCTAATATACGGCATCTCAGATAAAAAAAAAGACATGCACGTGTTAGCCCAACCATCAAGGCACACTTTCTAACACATAAACATGAAAAAAAAACAATAATATACGGCAATTCCTTACTACGTAGTAAATTTTTACAAATATTGAAAAAAAAACAGAAATTGGCAACCGCAGTTAAATACCCAATATACCAATAACTACGTCGTATCTGACAAAAACAAAATCACGCATGGGTAGCCAGATCATCTAGACACACTTTCCAACACTAAAAAAGCAAAAGTTTTACGACACTATTTGGCAATATCTTACGGAAAAATGACTTGGCAAAAAAATAAAAAAAAATGAAAAAGGGGCACTCGCGGTAAAATGCCCGACATTCTAATATATGGCATCTCAGATAAAAAAAAAGACATGCACGTGTTAGCCCAACCATCAAGGCACACTTTCTAACACATAAACATGAAAAAAAATGAATAATATACGGCAATTCCTTACTACGTAGTAATTTTTACAAATATTGAAAAAAAACAGAAATTGGTAACCGCAGTTAAATACCCAATATACCAATAACTACGTCGTATCTGACAAAAACAAAGTCACGCATGGGTAGCCAGATCATCTAGACACACTTTCCAACACTAAACAAGCAAAATTTTTACGACACTATTTGGCAATATCTTACGGAAAAATGACTTGGCAAAAAAATGAAAAAAAAATGAAAAAGGGGCACTCGCGGTAAAATGGTCCTCGTGGTGATGAACGACATTTTAACTAAAAAAAAATCATGCACATGGTAGCCAAACAATCCACCAAGACTTTCCACAACTGATAACCTATACAAGTTGCACCATTCTACGACAATTTCATAACACGTAATAACTTTGATAATTATGCAAATTACCTTAGAAGGGTAAACTCGGTCGCGCTCGACCCCGACGCGTCTCAGAAATCGGGGAAGGAGTACAGCTACAGCAATGCACATCTGGACACTACTAGAGCGTGTAGGGGAGACACCTCCTGCAGGTCGATCACCCACAAATTCAGTCACGGGGGTGAGTCACGTGAGAAAAACCTGTTTTTTTTTGACGCTCGGGGTCGCGAACGACCCATCGTACCTATCCAGGGTTAAAGCTAGTTATGGTGTGTGCCGGCCGGCGCATTACCTTCTATACTGTACCAGTATTCTTCAGTATAGCATATACTGTAGGAAGAAAACTATAGTATAGTATTGGTACAACACTGTGTTTTCTAACACTTTTGCGTGTTGTCTTGCACAGCCCTTTGGTGTTGCCTTACAGATAAGAAAGTGAGTTCTTTCTTGTCTATTATCCTGTATTTTAAAATCATATCTTAGGTGTGAGCTACACCTGTTTCCTCTGGAAATTTTTCATTGGTTACTCTAGAACAGATTAACCATACGATTTTATTATCTGGAAGGCTGCAACAATTGGTTGTGCGGGAAACACAAGTGTGTGTCTTTCCTTTCTGATTTGTTATGCTAAACTGTGCATATCCAGTGATACGTAGTTCACTTGATACTCATGGAAATTTCTTCTCTTTACAGGAGGACCATCCGAAGTGCGGAAATGTTTTCTGCAACGTCCGCAGTAAGAACTTCTGCGGACATGAGTTATGTAGGAGGCACGCAGCATGCGCTGTCTCCAAGGGTGATCTCCGGTATTAGAACCCTCAGGTATGTACCGTGTGCTCTAACCTGATTACTGAGGCTTTTGATTCCTCTAGGACGGCGGAATCAAGGGATATAGCAAGGGAGAAGCTTCGTACCTGGGTAAGGGGCTTCCAGAAGAACACCTCTGGACCTTATCTTCCAAGGTAGAAGATGAGGGCTTACCTTTTCCCTAGGGCATCAGCTGATGCAGTGATTCCCCAGCCTCAAGAGGAGATCCCCCTAGTTCAGATCCAGGTGGATGCTGAAGTCGCGGTCGCCTTGCAAGACATCCAGTTGGATGACAGGATGTCAGACGTGTCCGAGCGTCTGGAGGAAGACCTCCTGGCAGGAGGCCAGGATGAAGATCAAGCCCCAGACATTGTAGAGGAAGAGGCCGACGAGGTGTCGGCTGCTTCGGTTCAGATCCCTGAACCTATTCCCTCAACATCGTCCGCTCTCCCAGTAGAGCTGGGACAGGCCCTCTCCTCCATTGTTGGAATGATCCAACAAATGCAGAAGGAGAATATTGAGAAGGCGGCTGCAATGGAACTGCAGATGCAGAAGCTTGCAGCATCACGTGGGCCCCAGAAAAGGCTCAATGTGAAAGACCTTCCCTTGTGCTCAGATGCTAACCCGTGGAGATATGCTGAGCACATGCCGATGACGACTGGAAAGATCGTCATGTCGTATAAGTTGGGTTCAGTTCCCCTAGAGGAGGTGGAATTCTGGCCCAGCAAAGGGTCATATCCGGACTGTTATGTCCGGTTGAGGAAGGAACCAGCTTCAAAGGAGGAGACAGAGCCGAAGGAGGTCATAGTGATGGACCATGCTAAGGCTCAAGCTTGACTCTTCACGAACTCAAAGGTAGCTGCATTGAGTAAGAAGCTCCCTTCCTTTGTGTCCTCTCCTGCTAGAGCCATCCCCTTTTTGCAGAAAGGGTTTGCGGCTGTATTAAAAGCAGTCGAGGCTGGCAAGCCTTGCCCCTCCCTGGAGGAGTGTAAACCCTTGTCGCTGGCCCTACCTATGGACCACAAGGACTGGAAGGACGTCCATCTTACCTTCTCAGTCAGGAAGTTGGAGGCTGATATTGCCGGACGTCAGTTCGGTGAGAACCTCCCTAAGCTGTCTGACTTTCTTTTGCGGAGAGAGCTCGAGACAAAAGAAAGACTGGCTGCCTCAATGTCTCTTCAGACCACTCTTGAGACGATGGCAAGTGACCCCAAGGTCCATGAAATGTTCATGGTAGTGGCCAAGACTCATCTGGCCACAGTGACGAAGGATCTTTACAGCTTCGTCAGGGCGAGGAGAGCTTGTAGGGAGTTCGTGTTCACCTCGGCTACGGTGAGGCACGAGCCAAGGAAACTAATCTCCTCCAACATTTGGGGCAAAGACCTTTTCCCTAGCGAATCGGTCAAAGAAGTTGTTGATAAGGCCGCCACGGAGAATAGAAACCTTCTCCAGAAGTGGGGCCTGTCTATCAAGAGAAAGTCTTCCCCGGATGAGGGTCCCCAACCAAAGAGGAAGACTAAGAGGACTAGGCTACCGTCTCGGCCAGCCAAGCCATTTAGACAGCAACAGCAACAGCAATTGCCGATGCCTTCAGTGCCCCAGATGGTGGCACAAACCCCGACCACATTCCAGTGGGTACCCCAGGCCGTGTCGACACAGTCCCCGGCATTCAACCCAATGTTCGAAGGGCAGTCAACTTCCTTTCGAGCAAAGCCTAGAGGAGCAGCCAGAGGCTCGTCTAGGCGCCCCTCAAGGGGAAGGGGATTCAGGGGTGGTCGCGGTCAGGGAGGCAAGACCTCAGGACAGCAGTCCAAGTGAGATGATACCGGTAGGAGGGAGACTTCAAAATTTTCGGGATCGGTGGACCTTCGATCCCTGGGATCCACAGCCTACTCAGGAATGGACTGGGCTGGAGCTGGTACAGCACTCCACCCCCGTGCCCTCGGTTTTTCCAACACTCCACCCCCGTTCTGGAGGAGTACATCCAAGAACTGTTGGAGAAAAAAGTGATCCGAAGGGTGAAGTCCATCAAATTCCAAGGGAGGCTGTTTTGTGTTCCCAAGAAAGACTCGGAAAAACTCAGAGTCATTCTGGACTTGTCGTCACTCAACAAGTTCATAGTGAACTGCAAGTTCAAGATGTTAACACTGCAACACATAAGGACCTTACTGCCCAAGAGGGCATATACCGTCTCCATAGACTTGTCAGACGCCTATTGGCACGTTCCAATCAACCGTCGACTCTCCCCCTACCTAGGGTTCAAGCTACAACGAAGACTATACGCCTTCAGAGCCATGCCATTCGGGCTAAATATAGCTCCAAGGATCTTCACGAAGCTTGCGAGCGTAGCTCTCAAACAATTACGCCTAAAGAGAATTCAGGTGGTAGCCTACCTGGACGACTGGCTGGTGTGGGCAGCATCCAAGACAGAATGCTTGCAAGCTTCTCTGCAGGTGATCCAGTTCCTAGAGTATCTAGGCTTCAAGATCAACAGAAAAAAGTCTCGACTTTCTCCATCTCAAAAGTTCCAGTGGTTGGGAATCCACTGGGACCTAATGTCACACCAATTCTCCATCCCGGCGAAGAAAAGGAAGGAGATAGCTGGTTCTGTCAAGAGACTTCTAGATTCCGAAAGGATATCAAGACGCGAACAGGAGAGAGTACTGGGTTCTCTTCAGTTTGCTTCGGTAACAGACCCGGTGCTAAGAGCACAGCTAAAGGATGCAACCGGAGTTTGGAGAAGTTATGCATCAAACGCGCGAAGAGATCTGAGAAGACCAGTTCTGCTTCAGCTACGTACTCTTCTCAGGCCTTGGTCCCAAGCCAGACATCTAAAGAAGTCGGTACTTCTTCAGCCACCTCCCCCGTCGGTGACGATTCACACAGACGCCTCGAAGGAGGGGTGGGGAGGTCACTCTCATCGGAAAAAGGCCCAAGGGACTTGGTCCAATTTATTCAAGACCTTTCACATAAACTTTCTAGAAGCTATGGCAGTGCTCCTTACCTTAAAGAAAGTCTCCCCGCGTCACTCGATCCACATAAGGTTGGTGCTGGACAGCGAGGTAGTTGTGAGATGCTTGAATCGACAAGGATCAAGGTCGCCACCTCTCAACCAGGTGATGTTGGCCATCTTCCGATTGGCGGAAAAGAAGAAGTGGTACCTGTCGGCAGTTCACCTTCAAGGAGTCCGCAATGTGACAGCGGACGCTCTATCCAGGTTCACACCGGTAGAGTCGGAATGGTCCCTAGACGCAGGATCATTCTTCTTCATCTTGAGTCAAGTCCCAGAACTGCAGATAGACCTCTTTGCGACGAAAGACAACAAGAAGTTGCCCCTGTACGTGTCCCCGTACGAGGACCCCTTAGCGGAAGCAGTGGACGCGATGTCCCTCGACTGGAACAGATGGTCCAGGATTTATCTGTTCCCTCCTCACAACCTTCTGTTGAGGGTCCTCAACAAACTGAGATCCTTCAAGGGGGTAACGGCAATAGTGGCCCACAAGTGGCCGAACAGCGTGTGGTTCCCCCTGGCATTGGAACTACGGTTGAAGTTTCTACCGCTACCAGATCCAGTTCTGACCCAGCGAGTCCAGAAGTCGACTGTCTGCGATTCATTACAGAAAACCCGGACCCTGCAGCTCATGATTTTCTCTCCCTAGCGGTGAGAAAGCGTTTCGGGATTTCGAAAGCCAGCATAGACTTCCTAGAAGAATATAAGTGCAAATCTACTAGAAGGCAATATGAGTCATCTTGGAGAAAATGGGTGGCCTTTGTCAAGGCAAAGAATCTGCAGGAGATCTCGACGGACTTCTGCATATCTTTCTTCATCCACCTCCATGGTCAAGGGTTGGCAGCTAACACGATTTCGACGTGTAAGTCTGCTTTGACAAGACCCATTCTATATGCCTTCCAGGTCGACCTCGCTAACGAGATCTTTAATAAAGTTCCGAAAGCCTGCGCTAGGCTCAGACCTTCAGCACCTCCAAAGCCCATTTCATGGTCTTTAGACAAAGTTCTTCATTTCGCTTCTCTGTTGAGCAATGAGGAGTGTGCGTTAAAGGATTTGACCCAAAAAGTTATTTTCCTATTTGCACTCGCGTCCAGGGCCAGGGTTAGTGAGATTGTAGCCCTCTCGAGAGAGGAAGGTCGTGTTCAGTTCCTGGATGGGGAGAACTGAACCTGTTTCCGGATCCTACGTTTCTCGCCAAGAATGAGTTACCCACCAACAGGTGGGGTCCCTGGAGAATCTGCCCTCTGAAAGAAGATGCATCTCTATGTCCAGTAGAATGCCTAAAGGTCTATCTTCGTAGAACTTCAGACTTCAAGGGTGGTCAACTATTCAGGGGAGAAACATCAGGCTCAAATTTATCACTGAATCAACTCAGGGCGAAAATCACATATTTTATTCGCAGAGCGGATCCTGACAGTACACCCGCAGGTCACGATCCGAGGAAAGTTGCCTCATCCTTAAATTTCTTTAATTGTATGGATTTTGAACATCTTCGTTCATACACTGGCTGGAAGTCTTCCAGAGTGTTCTTTCGCCACTATGCAAAGCAAGTGGAGCAACTAAAGAGATCTGTGGTAGCAGTGGGTTGCGTCGTTAACCCTGCTGTTTAACTCTGCGAGGAACAGTGGTTTTAATTGGGACGATTAATTCCAGGGTGAGTGTGTAGTTACATACTGTGCTACAAACTAAGTGAGGGCACTGAGTTGCCCACGTTGACTGTTCCACTTCCAAAGGTGAACCTACCATAAGTGCAGACGTGTGCCGAGCGTTTCTAACGCTAATGTGACTGATTAGTAATACAGACTTTTATGACTTTGATACCTCGGTATGTTAAAAGTGGCACTAATGTTTTTCTTTCAGATAAACAAGTTTCTGTTTACTATCATACTTATGCTTAAAGTTTTGGTTATCCTCTTCTATATATATATATATATATATATATATATATATATATATATATATATATATATATATATATATAATTGTTGTTAACCTATCTATTTATTGTCTGTCAATAAACTTGTTCTTGAGAACCTTGCGTCTCCTTCACCTGTGTCAATTTATTGGTATAATTAAGCATTCATTCTATGTATATTTATCTGGGATACTTCTAATAGATTGTTCCTTTATGCAAGCTAATGTTGCATTGGTTTATGCTTTCCCTTAGCGGGAGGACTCCATCCCATAAGGGGACGGTGGCGGATTTACAAGTTTCCTCCTATGCGGATATAAACCTTTGTCCAATACAAGTATTGAGCGGAGAACTGGTCGATATTTCATATTGACGCAGTGGTTCTTTACAAACTATGCTTTACTTAATATAGGGTGAGACCACTATATTGGCTTGCCTGGTATTCGTACATAGGTATATGTACTCTTCGAGACTTTTCCAGAGTCTAGTAGGGGGCAGGAAGCTCTAACATGGTTTATGGTTAGTTGAAAAGATGTATAACGGTAACATCTTAGGTCTCTAGGTCTAGTCGACCGGGGAAATACCTCCGGGGAGTACGGCACGTTCTGAGAATCCACAGATACAGTAATGCTCTGGTATACTTCCATCAGGACGACATGGCTTGAGCCCAAAAAACGGATTTTGAGCGAAGCGAAAAATCTATTTTTGGGTGAGGTAGCCATGTCGTCCTGATGGACCCGCCCTTCCCTTTCTATGAAAGGGCTGTGACCCCTCCCTACATACAGTATCTGTAGCACCTCGTGTATCGCTACAAGGAATACAGATGGCGCCAGAATCGGCGCAATGCACGCTTACGAAACGGGAGAAGAGAGAGCCTTGCGAACGGCTCTCCTTTTTCTTTCTCGTTTTCGTTTTCTTGCCAATTGACCCCTACGAAGTGTTATCTCTGTTCGGGGTGCAGATTGCCATGTGGCGTGTCAAGAATACGTCCTCTGATATTTCGCGATATCCCTGGTACTTTCATTAGGGATATTCGCTCCAGGAGTTAGAATTCTGGGTACCTTAAGGTAAATTCTCTGGGAATATCGCCGTAGTTGTAATATACCCTAGGAAGCTACCCTATAGGAACTTCCATCAGGACGACATGGCCATCTCACCCAAAAATAGATTTTTCGCTTCGCTCAAAATCCGTTTTTTTTTTTGGGGCTCAGGCCATGTCGTCCTGATGGAAGTTCCTAAATGGTAGCTTTCTAGGGTATATTTGAATACAGTGATATTCCCAGAGAATTTTACCTTAAGGTATCCAGAATTCTAACTCTTGGAGTGAATATCCCTAAATAATCTCACAGGGATATCGCATAATATCAGAGGACGTATTCTTCACACGTCACATAGCTATCTTCGCCCTGAACAGTATTAACGCTTCGAAGGGGATATAGTGACAAGAATCCGAAACGAGAATGAAAAGAGAGCCGCTCATAAGGCATCTCTCTTATTCCGTTTCCAGTGTGTAACTGATGAAGGCGGTAGCGCCCTCTTTATTCCTTTTCGTGTAGCTCAACTACTCGGTGTTTTCCCTTGTGTTCTCTCGTTATTTTGGATTTAATTCAACTTTTTGATGACTTCTCCGGCCTCTTCTGCCTCTGGAAAGTTGAGTATTATCTTTATTATGTATAAATGTAAGCTCTTGTCGTTTTGAATGAAATCAAAAGTGATATTAACGTAAACAATAGCTGTTGCCTACCGGAGGCATCCTGGATCCTATCGCTCGCTCTTATGGGTCAGTTAGTTAGCTAGAGCGACGTTCCCGGTATGGTACGCTTTAATAATTTTGCTATTTAGCTACTCTAGAAATGCTTATATTGTTCGGTCAGTGTTAGCTCAGTGATTTCGACACGGGTCGAGGTACCAATCCTGCCCTTTG
Source organism: Palaemon carinicauda (assembly GCF_036898095.1). Lineage (NCBI taxonomy): Eukaryota > Metazoa > Arthropoda > Malacostraca > Decapoda > Palaemonidae > Palaemon > Palaemon carinicauda. Next base: position 181,286,105 of record NC_090725.1, read on the forward strand.
CGAGGCTTCGTAGCCTAGACGTCTGGCACTAGTACTTTCATGCATGGTATAAGTTTTTCCGAGTGTTATTTTATTGAAGCTATAGGCAAATATTTTATACATGTAAGATATTGTTGAATGTTTTTTTCAAGATTGTATACGAGAGAGTTTCAGTGATTTAGGTAATCGATTCTCACCTTACCTAGCTAGTATTCTAGGTACAGTAGTATACTTTCGCACATCCTCGATTGTTCTTTTCTCCTCCGGAGGCCAAGTTCAATCCCTCTCTCCCTCTGAAAGCCCTTGACTGGTTTTTGGGTTTGGGCAGAGAGTGTTTAGTCTGTGGTCTGCTTCTTCCTAGCATGGAGAATGAGTCTCCTTTGCTAGGTTAGGGGCGGACACAGGAAGCTTTACTTCCCTAGTCCATGTCGGAAGGATTCTGATGATTCCTTCCTCTAGTGGCCTAGCAGACTGTCCTGTGTCGTTTTTTCTCGGGCTGGAGAATGAGTTTCTCGGTTGCCTGGCGAAATAACTTCACCTAACTTTGTTCTGGTTGGGAGGAGGATAGCAAGCATTGCCAGTCTTCCTCCCTAATAGACAACTCTTGGTTAGGATGAGCTTCCCTAACTGCTGAGTGTGTCTCTTGCTAGAACGAAGTCTTTAGGACCCTTATCCCTTCCCCACCTCTCTTTCTTTTATTTTCCTGGCCATAGTCCTTCTTCCGTACCTAGCATAGGATAGGATGGAGGACCTGCTCAGCTCTCTGCCGGCCGGCAGAGACCCTTTGTTCTTTGCAGAGTGAACCCCAGACCTCCCTTGGTCTCTCTTCCATGTCTGCCGGTAGAGCCCGCAGGCTGTGGATTCTTTGGAAGCCTGAATGCTACATTCTCCCCTTCCATAAGTTCACTCTTTCTGGATGGAAGGTCGTATGGCATGCCGCCTTATAACCTTACATCCATACTGTTTCTCTGACTATTGTGTTGCACCCCTATCCCGCAGGTAGAGGTTCTCTGGTTCTTGGCTACTGTCGGCGGGCATGGTTTTATTACCTTTGCCGGCCGGCAGTGGAATCACAGCGGCCGGCAGCCGGGGTTTAGTGTTTTCAGCCGTCGGCTTGCAATGATTGCCGGCCGGCACACAGTCGCGAATCAGTGGGCTGCCGCCTATTAGTTAAAGATAGTATATCTTTGATCTATAAAGGGGTAGTTGCCAGCCGGCACGTACCGCGCGTGCTGGCTGGCACAATAGCATGCGATGTACAGTAGTTGCTATATTCGTAGTGTAGTACACACTGCATTAGTAGAAACTGTTGTACAGAGTTTGTGATAACACTAAAGTTCTTCATCATACTTAATGTTATCTTGTACAGCCTTTTGTTGAGACCGTACTTTATATAGAAAGTGAGTTCTTTCTATATTCTTTCAATCCCGTATATTAAAACTACACATTAAATTTCCGTTTAGGAAATTACATAAGGTATTCTAGTATAGAATTAACCTTAGTTTTAATATCTTGGGAGGTTACGGCAATTGACTGGACAGGAAATACAAGTATGTGTCTTTCCTTCTTTCTTTTATAGCTTTTCTATATAAGCTAAATGTTTCAATATAAGTGAAAAGCCTTCACTTGATACTCATGGATTTTTCTTCTCTTTACAGGAGGACCATCCGAAGTGCGGGAGTGTGTTCTGTAATGTCCGCAGTAAGTACTTCTGTGGACATCAACATTGTAGGAGGCACGCAGCATGTGCAGCCTCCAGAGGTGATCTCCGGTATTGGGACCCTCAGGTTTGTACAGTATGTTCTAACCTGATTACTGAGGCTTTTGGCGACCCCAAGTCGACGGAGTCAAGAGATGCTGCCAGGGAAAAGTTGCGATCCTGGGTGAGGGGTTTTCAGAAAAACACCTCAGACTCCTACCTTCCAAATGAGAAGATGAGGGCCTACCTTTTCCCTAAAGCATCGGCTGATGCAATCATCCCCCAGCCTCAGGTGGAGATACCAATTGCCCAGAATCCGGTGGATTCTGAAGTCTCGGCCGCCCTTCAAGACATCCAATTGGACGATAGGATGTCGGAGGTGTTGGATTCTACAGAGAAGGACCTTCTAGGAGAAGGTCAAGAGGAGGAGTTGTGCCAGGCTCCTCAAGTAGAAGAGGAAGAAATCGATGAGGTGTCGGTTACATCGTTTTCGGACCCAGAACCTGTTCCCTCTACATCGTCTGCTATCCCAGATGACCTGGGAAGGACTCTTTCTTCTATTGTTGAGGTGATCCAACAAATTCAGAAGAAGAATGATGAGAAGGAGGCTGCAATGAAACTGGAGATACGTAGACTTGCAGCATCACGTGGGCCCCAGAAGCGACTCAACGTGAAGGATCTTCCTTTGTGCTCGGATACCAATCCTTGGAGGTATGCTGAACACATGCCAATGACAATCGGGAAGATCGTCATATCTGAAAAGTTGGGAGCAATTCCCCTGGAAGAGGTGGAATTTTGGCCCAATAAATATTCCTACCCGGACTGTTATTTCCGCCTTAGGAAGGAGCCAGCCTCAAAGGAGGAGACTGAGCCGAAGGAGGCCATAGATTTTACCATAGTAAAGCTCAGGCGTTACTATCGAGCTCGATGAAAGAGAGGGGCTTCACGAACTCAAAGGTGCCAGCCTTGAGTAAGAAGCTTCCCTCTTTTGTGGCCTTTCCTACCAGAGCCTTTCCCTTCATGGAAAAGGGATATAAGGCAGCCTTAAAGGCGGTGGAGTCAGGGAAACCATGCCCCTCCTTGGAGGAGTGCAAGGTTATCTCTGACCTTGCCCTTGGACCAAGGAGACTGGAAGGACGTACACCTTACCTTCTCAGTCGGGAAGCTGGAAGCTGATATTGCTGAACGTCAGTTCGGTGAGGAACTCCCTAAGCTGTCGGAGGTTCTCTTGCGCAGGGAGCAAGAGACGAAGGAAAGACTTGCGGCATCGATGTCGTTGCAAACGACATTAGAAACGATGGCTTTATTAAAGCTAGGAGAGCCTGTAGAGAGTTCGTGTTCGCCTCGGCTGCGGTGAGGCACGAACCGAGGAAACTGATCTCCTCTCGTATCTGGGGTAAAGACCTCTTTCCCAACTATGTGGTTAAAGAGGTAGTAGACAAGGCCACCACAGAGAATAGGAACCTTCTCAAAAAGTGGGGCTTAGATCTTAAGAGGAAGTCTTCTCAGGATGAGGGTCCCCAACCCAAGAGGAAGACAAAAAGGCCTAGACCATCTTCTCGGCCGGCTATACCTTACCAACAGGAACAACAGCAACAACTTCCTGTGACCGCGGTGCCTCAGATAATGGCACAACCTCTAACCACGTACCAACTGGTAACTCAACAAGTGACGACTTGGTCGCCAGTTTTTAACCCAGCCTTCGAAAGGCAGACTTCTTCCTTTCGTTCGAGGGCTAGAGGAACAGCCAGAGGTTCTTCTAGATGCCCTTCAAGAAGAAGGGGATCCAGGGGAGGACGTGGTCAAGGAGGCAAGGCCTCAGGTCCACAACAGCAGAAGTGAGATGCTTCCTGTAGGAGGGAGGCTACAGCTATTTAGGGATCGCTGGACCTTCGATCCCTGGGCCCACAGCCTGATAAAGAATGGACTAGGTTGGAGTTGGAGCAGCCCTCCACCTCAATTTCCTCAATTCTCCCAACACTCAACCCCCGTTCTGGAAGAATACGTCCGAGAGCTCTTAGACAAAAGAGTGATACGGAAAGTTAAGTCCATCAAATTCCAAGGGAGGCTGTTTTGTGTTCCAAAGAAGGACTCAGAAAAACTCATAGTCATTCTAGACTTGTCGCCACTCAACAAGTTCATAATGAACTATAAGTTCAGAATGCTCACACTTCAACACATAAGGACCTTACTTCCCAAGAGGGCATATACTGTCTCTATAGACTTGTCTGACGCTTATTGGCATGTTTCAATTAATCGCCACTTCTCCTCCTACCTAGGCTTCAAGTTACATAGAAAACTTTACGCCTTCAGAGCCATGCCTTTCGGGCTAAACATAACCCCAAGGATTTTCACGAAGCTTGCGAACGCAGCCGTCCGTCAATTACGCCTAAAGGGGGTCCAAGTAGTAGCCTACTTGGATGACTGGCTGGTGTGGTCAGCATCCAGGACAGAATGCATGCAAACTTCTAAGATAGTGATCCAGTTCCTGGAACATCTGGGATTCAAGATCAATATCAAAAAGTCTCTACTTTCTCCAGCTCAAAAATTTCAGTGGTTGGGAATCCATTTGAATTTGGTGTCACATCGACTTTCCATTCCTGGGAAGAAGAGGAAGGAAATAGCAGGATCTGTCAAGAGACTGCTGAAATCCAAACGGATATCAAGAGGCGAACAGAAGAGAGTGCTGGGCTCTCTACAGTTTGCTTCAATAACAGATCCAGTGCTAAGAGCACAGCTAAAGGATGCAACAGGAGTCTGGAGGAAATACGCATCAAACGCGCGAGGAGATCTAATAAGACCTCTACCGACTCGACTGCGAACGCTTCTCAAGCCGTGGTCCAATGCCAAGCAACTGAAGAAATCAATACTTCTTCAACCTCCTCCCCCGTCAGTAACTATCCACACAGACGCTTCAAAGGAAGGCTGGGGAGGTCACTCTCATCAGAAGAGAGTCCAAGGAGCTTGGTCCAATCTCTTCAAGTCATTTCACATCAACTTTCTAGAAACCATGGCAGTACTTCTGACTTTAAAGAAGGTATCTCCTCGCCACTCGACCCACATAGGACTGGTTCTAGACAGCGAGGTGATAGTGAGATGCCTGAATTGACAAGGGTCTAGGTCACCTCAAATCAACCAAGTGATATTTGCCATTTTTCGTTTGGCAGAAAGAAAGAAATGGCACCTGTCAGCAGTTCACAGTCAAGGGTTCTGCAATGTGACAGTGGACGCTCTATCCAGGTTTACACCAATAGAGTCAGAATGGTCCCTAGACGCAGGATCGTTCTCCTTCATCTTGAGTCAAGTCCCGGAGCTGCAGATAGACCTCTTTGCGACGAAAGACAACAAGAAAATAGATCGTTATGTGTCCCCCTACGAGGATCCGCTAGCGGAGGCTGTGGACGCTATGTCCCTGGACTGGAACAGATGGTCCGGTATTTATCTGTTCCCTCCGCACAATCTCCTTTTGAAGGTCCTTGACAAACTGAGATCCTTCAAAGGGAAGGTGGCAATAGTGGCCCACAAGTGGCCATATAGCGTGTGGTTCCCTCTGGCATTGGAACTACGCCTAAAATTTGTACCGCTACCGGATCCATCCCTGTCTCAGCGAGTACAGAAGTCGACTGTCTTCGCTTCATCGCAGAAAACCAGAAACCTACATCTCATGATTTTCTCTCCCTAGTTTCTTACCAAGAACATGCTACCTACCATCAGGTGGGGTCCCTAGAGAATCTGCCCTCTGAAGGAAGCTGTATCTCTATGTCCAGTGGGGTGCCTAAAGGTCTATCTTCATAGAACTTCAGACTTTATGGGAGGACAGCTGTTCAGAGGTGAAACCTCGGGCTCAAAGTTATTTATAACTAAGGGCGAACTCACCCGTGTTATTCACAAATCGGGTCCTGACAGTACACCCGCTAGTCATGATCCGAGAGGAGTTGCTTCTTCCATAAAATTTCCTTATTTATATGGACCTTGAACATCTTTGTTCGCACACCAGCTGGTGGTCATCCAAGGTGTTCTTTATGCACTATGCGAAGCAAGTGGAGCAACTCAAGTAATCTGTGGTAGCAGCAGGTAGAATCCTTTAACCTTCTGTTTTAAATCTGCGAGGAACAGTGTAATTAATTTGGGACGATTAATTAAGAGGGTGGGTGTGTAGTCACTGTGTGTACTAAACAGTGAACGATAGGCCACGAAAGTGTCCTTACGAACTGTTCCATTGACGTTGGTGAACTATAGCATAATGCGGACACTTGTGCCAAGCGTTTCTTACGCTAGTGTAATTAAACAGTATACAGACTGTAGCATTATTACTAATTCAATTGAAGTGGCAAGTCTGTTTCATGGCAGATGAAACAATATTTTCTGTTGACTGTTTTCTTTGTGCTTTAATGGATATCATCCACTTTTTATAAATTTTATAAAGGTAGATCTGATATGCACGTTTATTAAATTTTAAATAACTAGTTCATAGTGAACCCTGCGTTTTATTCGCCCACACTCATTTTTATTAGATATGTACTGAGCATTAAGATTAAAATATAGATATTTTTATCATGGTATGTCCTTTAAGATTGTTCCCTGATTCAAGCAAAAGGCCACTCTCCTTAACGGAAGGGTTGAGGTGGTACCCTAATGGGAGAGTGGCAGAGATGCAAATTTGTTCCTATGCGGATATGACTTTTATCCAATAGTTATTAAGAGTAGTCACTTTGGGGAAGGTGTCACAAATTCATTCTGACTTTGGCGACTCTTATACAAACTTTGCTTTATGATGTATAGGGCGAGACCACTATACAAGCTTGTCATTTTGTCATCCATAAGTTATTATGTACTCCTCGAGACTTTTCCAGAGTCTAATATGACTCATCCCTGTAGGGGGTAGGAAGCACTAACATAGTTCATGCTTAGATGAAATGATGTATGACGGTAACATCATAGGTCTCTAGGTCTAGACGGACCAGGAAAATACTTTCCTGAGAGTACGGCACTGATTGAGAATCCACAGATACAGTAATGCTCTGGTAAACTTCCATCAGGACGACATGGCCTGAGCCCAATAAAACGGATTTTGAGTGAAGCGAAAAATCTATTTTTGGGTGAGGTAGCCATGTCGTCCTGATGGACCCGCCCTTCCTTTTATTGTAAAAGGGCTTATTGACCCCTCCCTATAATACAGTATCTGTACCACCTCGTATATCGCTACAAGGAATAAAGAGGGCGCTACCGCCTTCATCAGATACACACTGGAAACGGAATAGGAGAGATGCCTTATGAGCGGCTCTCTTTTCATTCTCGTTTCGGATTCTTGTCACTGTAACCCCTCGAAGCGTTAATACTGTTCGGGGCGAAGATAGCTATGTGACGTGTGAAGAATACGTCCTCTGATATTATGCGATATCCCTGTGAGATTATTTAGGGATATTCGCTCCAGGAGTTAGAATTCTGGATACCTTAAGGTAAAATTCTCTGGGAATATCACTGTAGTCAAATATACCCTAGAAAGCTACCATTTAGGAACTTCCATCAGGAAGACATGGCTACCTCACCCAAAAATAGATTTTTCGCTTCGCTCAAAATCCGTTATATATATATATATATATATATATATATATATATATATATATATATATATATATATATATATATATATAGTATATATATATATATATTTTTTTTCATATGAATTACGGGGGATATGATGTATGTATCCTTTGGTGGTGTAAGAATTCTTTGTGAGAGCTTTTTCCTTTATGTCTCTAAAGTGCTACATTACTTAAAAATACAACAATAGGGGATTATCTTTAAAATATTATTATTATTATTATTATTATTATGAAAGAGTGCAATTTTAGATTACTTACTGTAATTTCTTGCTTATAGTCCTAATTTCGTATATTTCATCATTATCATATCCAGGCTGCAAAGTCGTATTGCTCTCAGATATATAGTAGTGCATACAGATTTCTTAACTTTATCACTTTGGTTTGAGTAGAAATGCGCGTATGTAGAGATATTGGTAGGTTTTCTGTATACACTATTATTCTTGAATCTATCATTACATCTGTTTAGAAGGCAATCCAAAAAATAATTAAGATTTAAGAGAAGAAAATCCAGTTGTAAAGAGTAATCACAGCAAAATAATGAAATAAATATTGAAACGGCATGAAAATTTGAAAATTTGTCTTTGGTAACAGAAATAAAACTATAATACAAAATGAATACTGTTGTTTTCATACTGTAGGCTATTCCCCAATTAATAAAAAAGCAATGTAAATGTAGCTTTCAAGAGCAATAGCCCAGTGAAAACAGCTCTCAAAAAGAATTCTTCTGAACCAACCTAAGGATGTTTATAAAATGTAACATGATAAAAGTGTAAGATATGCTCAAGAAAATATTATAATGTTTGTTCATGTTAGAGATCAAATTCATGCAATTATTTGGCCAAGTGAAAAGACAGTTCATTCTAATAGCTTAGAAAGAAATATCTTTGAGTCCAGCTTTATAAAAGAAAATTTTGATAATAAATTGAATGTAGGACATGGAATGTACAACTTGATGCATTTAGCCTACATGCAGAGATTTGAGGGCTTCTTACATTTTTATTTCTAAACAGGCCTTACTATTTTGACAACTTATTTCTATTTCAACAATTATGTATCTCTTATTGTATATGGTTCTGATATTAGTCTTGTTGATCTATAATATTATAAATACCTATGTGTAATTACACTGTATATGCATATGTACATATGAGGGTACACTCGGGCACACTATTCTGTTAAGTTTTTATTGTTTATATAGGAGATACAGTATGTTGTTACTCTACATAAAATATTAAATTTTTCCTTGTTTCCTTTCCTCACTGGGCTATTTTCCCTGTTGGAGCCCCTAGGCTTATAGCATCCTGCTTTTCCAACTAGGATGGTAGCTAAGGAAATAATAATAATAATAATAATAATAATAATAATAATAATAATAATAATATGGTTTAATGTTACTTGTATATTGGTTCATATATATACATACGTATATATATATATATATATATATATATATATATATATATATATATATGTGTGTGTGTGTGTGTGTAATGGCATCTAAAGTGTGTGTTTTGTATATGTTTATTTGTGCATACAGGATTAGATATGTGTATATGCAGTTGTAAATGTGTGCAAGTATGTATATGGGAGTGTATATATTTATGTGTATGGGAATTTATTATCTGTCATTCTCATTACATGTCCTTCTCATGTCCATTTCTATTTCCTACATGTTGGTTTACTATCCTGTACTTTAGTTTGCTCTTATATCCATTTTTTTCTTTTTCTGTCTCTTGGTGTTATTCTCATCATTATTCTTTCCACAATTCTTTAGGTTGTAAATAGCTTATGTCCTAAGGCTTTAGTGAGCGTCCAAGTTTCGGATGCATAAGTTAATACTGGTAGACCACCTGATTAAATACTTTTTATTTTAGAGAAAGTGGAATTTTAATTTTTTTTATCTTACTTTGTTTACCAAAAATTCTCCATCCCATGCTTATCCTTTTAATTTCGGCCTTAAGTCCCGAGGAAACACTTACTGACTGTCATAAGTACGAATATTCATTAACAATCGCTAGAGGTTCGTCCTAAACGTTAATTCGTTGTCTCTGCATTTTAATTAAAAATTATCTTAGTTTTACTCATATTCATTTCAGTCCTACATTTCTGCTTGAAATGGAGTAAAAAATCGTTGGTGGTGGGTGGGGGGGGGGGGGGGGATTTTCATGCAGACACGTACCATAGCGATCTACATTTGGCCGTGCATAGGCACTCTCGTCTACTATCTCATAACCACAAAGAAATATTTGTCATGGAAGCATTTGGTAGAGGGCGGCTGGAATACCTAAAATCTCCACAAGTAAGCACGATTTGTGGTTCATTTTGTGAGAGAAAATGGCTCTTTGTTGGTACATTGCAAGTCAAACCGATCAACTTAACGAAAGAAGCAAAGATGGTAAAGTAAACTGTATATTTTTTCTAATTAGTTCTGTTAACTGGTAGACTGATAACAACCTAGGCTCGTCAGCGAAAACCCCTGGATAGATTAATCTGAAGATTTAAACTCGTTTCCTTTTAATATCCATTTCTCCTTTGTTGACCTAGATAAGTGCACCTGGTAGCTGGTAGACTTTGGTGGTGGAAGTTGAAAAGAGATATGAGAAATAACTGCATATGTATATGTGTGCATATGAAAGTGTAGGGGAATATTGAAAGTTTTTCTACCTTTTTAAGAATAGATATTGTCAGCATTTCAATAGGTGATGAAGCATGGTTTGCGATTAATAATTTTATTTACCATTTTGAGAGTAGGGGAATTTTTGTGAACACATGGAATTGTGCTTTAAAAAGTGTATTTTTCTGATTTCTTAAGTATTTTGCGATTTATCTATCTCACTTAGAGAGAATCCTTGTTCTTTTAAACCGTGTCATTTTTTTTTCCAAAGCATGTTTTCAAACAGCTAAGTTTGTTATTAAAAGGTTTGTTATAAATGACCATTTTACTTCAAGTCTTGGTAGTATTATTCCATGATGTGTACATTTTTTGTCCAGAACGACATATAACAATTATTTTATTCTTAAATTTCTATAATTTGGTCATAATAATAATAAAAATAATAATAATAATTATTATTATTATTATTATTATTATTATTATTATTATTACTTGCTAAGCTACAACCCTAGTTGGAAAAGCAGGATGCTATAAGCCCAGGGGCACCAACAGGGAAAATAGCTTAGTGAGGAAAGGGAACAAGGAAAAATAAAATATTTTAAGAAGAGCAATAATATTAAAATAAATATCACTTTATAAACTATAAAAACTTTAACAAAACAAGAGGAAGAGAAATAAGATAGAACAGTGTGCCCGAGTGTACCCTCAAGCAAGAGAACTCTAACACAAGACAGTGGAAGACCATGGTACAGAGGCTATGGCACTACCCAAGATTGTAGAACAATGGATTGATTTTGGAGTGTCCTCCTAGAAGAGCTGCTTACCATAGCAAAAGAATCTCTTCTACCCTTACAAAGAGGAAAGTGGCCTGAACAATTACAGTGCAGTAAGAAGAATTGTTTGGTAATCTCAGTGTTGTCAGGTGTATGAGGACAGAAGAATATGTGAGGAATAGGCCAGACTATTCGGTGTGTGAGTGTATAGGCAAAGGAAAATTGAACTGTAACCAGAGAGAAGGATCCAATGTAGTACTATCTGGCCAGTCAAAAGACCCCATAACTCTCTAGTGGTAGTATCTCAACGGGTGGCTGGTGCCCTGGCCAACCTACTACCTACCAAATATAAATAATGTAAATAATGAGTTTATTATCCTTTGCAATATAATCGTAAAGGTCGAACCTCAGTAATGGACAAATAATAATCTTCAAGCATCCAAAATCACCAGCATTGATCCCCGTTTGTAAGATGTTGAAAGTCCATGAATAGAGCAAATCTTAATTTAGACAACGTGGCTTATAACCTTGTTTACAGGAATTAAATCCACATAAACATTTTCCCCTCGCTTGCGAGGGGGTTTTCCCTTTCTAGTGTAAACAAAGATGCTGCCACTGGCGGTCTGGTTTTAGGTTAACAAGACTAGTCGTAAAAACCACATTTCTGCTTACTATTTCCGAGGTGGTTTAAGGAATTAGAATTCTTTCTGGCGGTATAAAATTTGCATCAAATAATTGAGGGTGTATTGAGGAAGGAGCCAGTTACTGAGGTAGGCAATTACCAACAAGGAATTGAAGTGACACTGAAGTGATTGTCCCTTCTGAGAAATTCTCATCATTCTAGTCTTATAATGAGGTTAAAATTCTGCACGTTGTGGTATCTTTTGATCTATAAGAATGAGTATTTAAAAGATGGATATCCATACATATGACTTGATCTAATCTCCCTACATCATATCAGACCAGAGTAATGACTGGTAGTTGAAGAGATTTAATTCAAATAAGGGAATCTTTGCTCGGTATTCCCTTCGACGGTTATTTATGGAAAAAAAGTGGTCGGGAATGGTATTTTAATGGTAACTATGTATATATATATATATATATATATATATATATATATATATATATATATATATATACATATATATACACATATATATATACATATATATATATATATACACACACACATATATATATATATATATATATATATATATATACAGAAAAAAAAATTGGATTTAGGATAAATAAAGATTGTGATTGGAATAGAGTAGAGGAGTTTATCTTGTAAGATTCTTTGAATTATTTTGAATACTTTTTGTCTTTAAACGGAACATTCCAATATATTTCTTTTACAGTTTTTTTGCACTCGCCCCCTTTCAAAAAATCTCTTCAAAATCGTGTGAATAAGGTTAGGTTTTGACCTTTGTCCGTGTCTTGTGTTTTAGAGGAGAACAACAAAAACGATTGGACATTTCCTGAGATGCGAGTGAAATCGCTCATGTGATGATTTTTTTGCAATGAAAAGCCTTTTTTAAGTTATTTTTACTAACAGCGGTATTTGATTTTTCACTCATAACTCTATTACTCTGTGTTTCTCCTCTCTACTACATGTAAACTGATGGTGCCGACTGTCTTGTTTTTAACCCCTCTGTCCTCTCAGCTTGATCTATAGCTTCATTTCGTCGTCTTTTTCGACCCCCACTTACTGGGAGACCGGATGGGTAGGGATGGGTTGTGGTAGATAACTAGCTCCTTAATTGTATATAGATGACTGGGCTAAAGGCCATTCAAGGTTCTACTTCTTTTGTCGTCTATGAAAACGTTTTACTCTCTCTCTCTCTCTCTCTCTCTCTCTCTCTCTCTCTCTCTCTCTCTCTCTCTCTCTCTCTCTCTCTCTCTCTCTCTCTCGAAGGTTTTGTATCTTGAATATTTAGATTTTATAGTAAATTCGGCAGACTTTAATAGTTTTGTAGACCTTGTCAAGCTGTTAATCCCATCCCAATAGGAAGAGAAAGATAAGGATTATGCTTCATGCTACGTCAAATCAGTCGTTAGCCATGCTAGTATGGGATACCTCAAGGAACATTATATCCTGCCTATTTTACTATGCATTTCTGGCAAAAAAAAATAGTATTTTTCTTTAATATTTCCCTTACTAATTACTTGATCAGAATGGTACAGCACTCTGTAGACCTGCCCCTAATTTTAGATACTCTAATGTATGGGCAAATCTCGTTAATTAAGGTGTTTACTCTTGTCACAATAAAGCCCAGGCCAAGTGAATTGAGTGAGTAGTTAAAGCAATTCGAATGCCTACACTCCCCCGTCCCACTCCTCTCTTTCCCTCCCTCTAGACCCTCCTATTATCCCCCATGTAACCCCCTTTATTGGTCCCTCCAGCGACGCTTACTCTACCTTTTATGTAACCTGTTATATTTGTTAATAACTTATAGAATTGATATGTATTTTTGTTATAGTCATTATTATCATTTGATATTGTATTTCGTCAGGGTGCATAAGGAGTTTATAGCCTTTAGCCTGTTTATCCAACTTGATGAACCTGCCCTGGGAGCTTCTTTAAACTGTGTAAAAATAATGAAACACGTGTTTTCCAAAGACAGAATTATACTGTGACACAAATAATTATAGTATTTAAAACTATGATGATAAATCTACGAACTACATAATTTGTTGGATTGATATTCACAATTACGAACACACACACACACATAAATATGTATATGTATATATATATATATATATATATATATATATATATATATATATATATATATATACATACATATACATAAGGAGGTAATTATCGGATAAATATTAAGATGTACTGATAATTTTTTTTTTTTACTTTTTTAAAGAAAATATACAGTTTACAAGTTCATTTTTACAAATGCATCTTTATAATATGAACAGTATACTTTATTATTGATTTTTACGATGCATTTTATAATTCATCATTTGCATATACTAACTTTAGTCACTCACATAAATATTCACACAACATAATAAAACAAGACTAGCTTATAATCCAGTAAATAAAGATTACTAATTTTTTTTTCCCTTTACAACAGGATCAATTCAATGATTCCATATACCTTCATATATACAATATTCATAATAACAAATTGCAACCCTTACAAATAACAAAGTATGTATGCCTTATATTCTATAGAGTAACATATCTTTTTTATTCTTTATTTTACAATAGCATTACGTACATATTCTTTGGTAAAGAGCTTGTCTAATTTATTTGGATAAACTTTACTCAACATAAACTTCGTCTTTGACATTTTATTCCTTATATAAGTATTTAGGTTTGGGTCATCTGGCAAAAGACCCAGCCACACTCCTGCTACAAAATCTTATAGTAACACCATTGCCGTGTTTTCGTTTTTCTTCGATGGTGTCTGGAAGTCAAATTTAAGAATCTTTAGTAAACTATCAGTTTCAGTTTTACAACAGCCCTTTAGTATTGACTTTGACCAAATCAGAATGTTTTTTGACGATGGGCAAAAATAAAATATGTGCATATTATTTTCAATATAACCACAAAAAGAGACATTTATCTTCATTCGAGATTTTCATCATATGCAGCCTATCTTTGGTCTTAAGTATTTCATGAACATATATATAAGCTGTATATCTGCTCTTCTTATCAATATACTGTGTCCAATTAAAAAGCGGGTACAATAACTCTACCTAGTCTACAGTTCATAAGTAACCAGTATATTTCTTTAACAGACACCTTAGGATAATTCTTTAAACGATATACCTTCCTTAAAACATCAATCATCTCACTGTAATTTTTTCAGCTTTCATTAAAATACTAGCTTTTATTTTACAATAAAAATACATAATTTCAAAACCATAACACTTACTCATAGAAATCTTGTTAAAAGTTCTGAACATAATTGTCTTCTATTTATGTAGAATATTCATCATTGCTAGCCCTCCTTCTGCTTTTGGTAAGAATACGGTATTTATTGCAATTGGTTCAAAGCTTCCATTCCATTGGTATCTAAATAAACTCCTCTGAATTCGTTTTGCACAATCTTGTGGAATTGTACGTACAGGTGACACTTACCACGTTTTTGCTAAAATTTCACAATGAATTATGATACAAATTGAAACACTGTCAGCTTCTTATTCCTAAATATACCTATCACTTTGTTTTTCTTACTCTCTAGATTACTCCAATGTAGATTAACACTATCTTGATCATTGTTACTATGATAAGCACGTAGTATTTTACAGGAATTTTGAAGATAATGACATTCATTTATTGGCCTTGCTGATTTATTTCTCCATTTCGCTATGCCTAAAATTGAAGTTTTATTTCTGTTCAGATTTGCACCACTTTCCTTCTCATAATCTGAGGTTATTTAAAAACATTCTAGTATTCCTTTATCACCAGTAACTATGATAACAGAATCATCAGCATATCCCAGGACAGAAACCTTTAAATTATTTGGCAAACTCAATGACATGTCTACAAGCTTCTTTTTCATCATCCTGTAAAAAGGTTCCTGGTAGATGATAAACAAAATTATGAAATAATGGACATGCTTGCCTTACCGATTTTTTTTTTTATTGGGAATGGATCAGAAATATTACCATTTATGCATACTACACTTTCAGCGTCTTTATTATAATTATTATTATTAATAGCCAAGCTACAACCCTAGTTGGAAAAGCAAGATGCTATAAGCTCAAGGGCTCCAATAGGGCAAAATAGCCCAGTGAGGAAAGGAAATACGGAAATAAATAAATGATGAGAACAAGTTAACAATAAATCATTCTAAAACAGTAACAAAGTCAAAACAGATATGTCCTATATAAACTATTAACAACGTCCAAAACAGATATGTCATATATAAACTATAAAAAGACTCATGTCAGCCTGGTCAACTTAAAAACATTTGCTCCAACTTTGAACTTTTGAAGTTCTACTGATTCAACTACCCGATAGGAAGATCATTCCACAACTTGGTAACAGCTGGAATAAAACTTCTAGAATACTGTGTAGTATTGAGCCTCATGATGGAGAAGGCCTGGCTATTAGAATTATCTGCCTGCCTAGTACTACGACAACAGGATAGAATTGTCCAGGGAGATCTGAATGTAAAGGATGGTCAGAGTTATGAAAAATCTTATGCAACATGCATAATGAACTAATTGAACGACGGTGCCAAAGGTTAATATCTAGATCAGGAATAAGAAATTTAATAGACCGTAAATTTCTGTCCAACAAATTAAGATGAGAATCAGCTGCGGAAGACCAGACAGGAGAACAATACTCAAAACAAGGTAGAATGAAAGAGTTAAAACACTTCAGCAGAATAGATTGATCACCGAAAATCTTAAAAGACTTTCTCAATAAGCCAATTTATTTGTGCAGTTGAAGAAGACACAGACCTAATGTGTTGCTCAAAAGTAAATTTGTTGTTGAGAATCATACCTAAAATTTTAAGAGTCATACAAATTTAAAGAAACATTATCAATACTGAGATCCGGATGTTGAGGAGCCACCGTCCTTGACCTACTTACAATCATACTTTGAGTTTTGTTGGGATTTAACTTCATGCCCCATAATTTGCACCATGCACTAATTTTAGCTAAGTCTCTATTAAGGGATTCACCAACCCCAGATCTATATTCAGGGGATGGAATTGATGCAAAGAGAGTAGCATCCTCTGCATATGCAACAAGCTTGTTTTCTAGGCCAAACCACATGTCATGTGCATATGGTATGAAAAGTAATGGGCCTAGAACACTACCCTGTGGAACACCGGATATCACATTCCTATTCTCACTATGGTGCCCATCAACAACAACACTTTGAGATCTAGTACTTAAAAAGTCAATAATAATGCTAAGAAACGACCCACCCACTCCCAACTGTTTGAGTTTGAAAATAAGGGCCTCATGATTAACACGATCAAAGTCAGCACTAAAATCAAGGCCAATCATATGAACTTCCTGACCACAATCAAGGGATTTCTGTACAACATTGGAAATTGTAAGAAGGGCATCACTTGCTCCAAGGCCTTTACGACTATTAAGACGATTTGCCAGAAGAGGCTCAAAAACTTTAGATAATATGGGAGTGATGGAAATTGGGCGGTAATCAGTTGTACTTGAGCTACCACAAAGACATTTACATAGAGGAGTAACATTACCAATCCTCCAACAAGTGCTAAAAGCTCCTCTTCTTGCTAACTTGTGCAAAATAACAGATAACTTTGAAGCTAAGAAATCTGCAGTCTTTATAAAAAACAAGGGAAAAATACCATTTGCCTCTACACCTCCCTAAGCATCAAGGTCCATCAAGAGAGCTTTTAATTTCACGAGATCGGAAAGCTAAACTAGTTAGTTTAGCCTCAGGAAAACATGAATGAGGAAGTTCAAGTTTTTCATTACTGTTTACTGTCAAAAACATTAGCCAACAGGGTTGCCTTTATCTTTGGACAGTGAGTGAGTGAGCCATCTGGTTTAAGTAAAGGAGGAACTGTTGCATCTACACCAAAGAGTGCAGATTTAAAGGCAGAACACCATTTATGTTCCTGAGTTGTACCAGAAAGGGTTTCTTTTATGGTTAAATTGTACTCCTTTTCAGTTGAGGCATAAACATTCTGAGCAAAAGCTCGAAGCTGAGTATAGTTATTCCAGGTCAAATCTGATCTGTTACCCTTCCAAAGATGATAGGCCTCCTGCTTCTCCAAATAAGCATGTCTACAATCATCATTGAACAACGGTTTGTCCTTCACTCGGTACCTTAGCACACAAGGAGGGATACACCTATCAATTATGTTGACTATATTCTCATTTAAAGGGACAACAGGATCTACACTACTATATAATTGTGACCAATTCAAGCACAAAAGATCATGCAAAATCCCATTCCAGTCTGCTTGGGATTTCATATAAATTTTACAAGAGTATGATATATCAGGGACAGGCTTCTCAGTCTTCACTACTAATGAAATCAAGGCATGATCTGATGTCCTGACTGGAGAGCCAACCTTACAAGTTATAACGCCAGGGAAGTCAGTGTATACGAGGTCCAAGCAATTACCAGACCTGTGGGTAGCTTCATTTATGATTTGCTCACAGCCTGATTCAGGGGCAAAGTCTAAAACTCTTAAGCCATGGCGATCGGTAGGAGAGCATTAAAATCACCAACAAAGACAAAAGAAGCCTTTCTATCATCTTCTTGTATCTTAGCAGTAATTGTAAGAAGACAATCGAAGATAGAATCATCCATGTCTGGATTCCGGTAGATCGAACACAAATAAAAGTTTTCATGCCTACCACAAATTTTTATTACCTGAATCTCATGACATCCACATTGATAGCAGGACTTATGAGAAGCAGGGTACTTGGTCCTAATATACACAGCCATTCCCCTGGCCCTAGGGATGGCATCACGTTTCAACATTATTGGCTTCTTAAAACCAGTTATAAGGAGCTCAGATGAGTGCCTCATATTAGAAACCAGAGATTCTGAGCACAAAAGAATATCATACTGTCTGGACGCAACTATAAGGTCTTGAATATTTGCATGAAGACCACGAATATTACAATACAGAAGACGACATTGACGAAATCTAGGACGTTCTGGTCCCGGACTTCGCTCAATGTCTCCAGACAGCATAAGAATTAATGGAAATAAAAAGGAGACATCATACTTAAAAACTAGATTAACAAGAATTATAACAAAAACAATATGTAGAGAAGTGATTGATGAAACCCATAGACTATAGTAAAAATTCGGAAAAAGCGGTCAACATGGAGGAGCCGATACACCATGCAAGCCTAAATATCCTCCAGGATAGCCACTTCAACTGAAGGGAGGACAGTAAGGATGGTTTAGAGAAGAAAAAGAATCGGAAAAGGAAAAGACAACCTCTTGATAAACCACCAGGCATCCCTTTGTATTAGCTGAATGAAACTAGGGTCAAAACCAAAGTTGCTCAGCATTGCATATAAAAGATTATGATCCACACTATCAGAAGCTTTAGACCAATCTAAATTTATTATCGCAGCTTGTTTATCATTATCATTTGCATAAATCATAATATGTCTCATAGTGGAATTCAAGTTAATAATTGACCTATCATCTACACAACTAAACTGCTCGGGGGAAATAATTAAATGTAACACATTCTTCAATCTATTAGGTATTATTTTTGTTATTATCTTGAAATCCACGTTTAGCATTGTTATTGGCCTCCAGCTTGTAATTAAACCTAAGTCTCCTTCCTTCGGCGTAAGCGTTATTTCTTTATTGACTTGAGAGATGGTCTTATATTTAAAATAAACTTTACTATACTTTAAAATCGTTTTTTATCTCCTTCCAATTCTTTTTGTAAACTGGACAGTGAGACCATCTATTCCCGAGCTTTGGCCGTTCTTCATCCCCCTCAACGCTTTTAAGACTTCGGACTCTGAGGTTAAAATATCATTCTCATTCCCATCAGTAACTTTATCTAATATATTAAAAAACAGGACTTGAAAAGACTTATGACATTTCTCATTTTTTGAAAAGATTTTCAAAATATTCCCTTATAATTAAAGCAATAGCTTTGGGATTTACTGTTTCGCTACCATCATCCCTCTTTATCTTATTTACATACGCTTTAGAGTTTTTTTCCTTGCCTAATAGGTACGCTGAAACTAGTTCACCCTTTAATTTATCATCCACCTTTGCTCTAATTTTGACTCCTTCACAGATCTCTTCTTGAATACTATTTATCCTTAATTTCAAAGAGTTCACTAACGAAAACATGTCCTTATTTAATACGCCTTTTCTCATTTCTTCTTTCAACTGGTAGTTCAGTAAATTCAATAAGCCATATTTTGCTTGGTTAATTTCCTTTGAACTTGTGATAAAGAAAGATTTCAGTTGAGCTTTCGCATATTCAAACCAACACAAAATATTTCCAACTATATCTTTGCTCCTCTTAATATTATTCCAAGTCATAAGAAAATTGTCTCTTACAATATCTGTATCGAGAATATTACTATTAAGTTCCAGTACCCTTTCCCTGGCAACGCTACATTTTCTAATTTCAAAGCTAATACTATAATACAATGGTCAGTCCAGCTAAAAGGAATATTTTGAATATTTGCCACATGGCTATGTAAATCTTTTAGATAAAACCTATCCAGCCTTGAACCATAATTCTCTCTAACATAAGTATACTACACCCGGTGATGATATGAATCCCGAGCATCTATAAGTTTGAAGTTACTTTTCAAATTTATTAATAGAAGTTCACTATCGAATTAGAACAATTTCTCATGCAGGTAATACAATTCCAATCTCCACCCATTATGATATTACTTATATTGTTCCTTAAGAATTATAGAATATCTGTATTGAGTAATTTCTCCCTTTCTTTTCTCTTACTATTCCTAGCAGGAGCATATAATTGAATAGTAACGTTTGAATAACGACAATTAACACTCATAACATAACCATCAGTATCGTTTTCAAAATTCAAAATTTCCACAATAGATGTTTTATTTAAAAAGATAGCTAATCCACCCTTAAGCATTTGTGTATAATTAATCAAAACTTTGCAGTCTTTTTCAACATATTCCAGTTTCCCCTCCCCTTTTATATCGTGCTCTTGGACGAAAATTATATCGAGATTATAAAGAAACAAAGTTTATTATTTTAATTTGCTTATTCAAAGCATTAAGCCCATTTACGTTAAATGTAGCTGTATTTGATATGGATGAAATGAATTTTGTATATTATGTAAAATACATTTATAATACAAGGTTAAATTGCTTTAAGCTTCTTAGTACACTTTCCTGTTTCATCATCTGAGGATAGATTCTGGTTTGTCCTTTCCATGTTTTGGTACTGATCTTTCTTCAGCGTTATCTTGAGTTTATTGACAGTCAGTTTTGTATGCCATGTTTCCATTTCCATAGTAGTACTGTAAAGTTTTCTTTGAGGCGTTGGCCTCTCATATGTTTCCTCACAATCCATTTTCCCTCCTGTTTTCCTTTTATTATAATCGCTGCTTTATTTTCTCTTAATAACTCGTTTTCTTCAACCTCCTTAAGAATCTCAACGTTTGTTCTTGATTTACGCAATTCACTGAAGCCTATTGGTTGGGAAACCCTAATTCCTTCATCGTCATCATCCTGCTCGTAATCAAGACTGTCCTCAAAAAGATCCCCTTTGTCCTCATAATTTAGCCCACTGTCGATTACCCCTTTCTCCAGTTTTCCATAAACATTTTATTAACTTATGCAGTCCACAGATTCTCCTAATACAAGTTCCTCCTCTGTGTCTTTCCCAAGCTCACTTCCAGCATTCCTTTTTGTTGTGCCTCCCAAGTTTTATCGAGTCACCTTCATGCTTTTCTTTCTCAGAATCATTTTGTGAGTTGTTCTTAATAATATCTTCTGTTGTACAAAGTATTACCTGTTCTTCTATTGAATTAGGTCCTTCATCCCTGTCCATTCCTTTGGTCACTATATCAGTAGTTTGATAACGTTGGTTATCTCCAATTTCTTCAACTGTTGCCTTTTCTACATTGCCTTTGTGCAACTCATTTGCTGTTATGCTGGTCTCATCCTTTCCTTCCGTAGGTAGGTAGGGAACTCTCCTTTAAACTTATACCTTACATCTTCGTATTTGCAGTCTTTAGCTATGTGGCCTCTTTCCCCACACCGAAAGCATGTCCGTGGCTGCCCATTATATAAGATGGTCAGGGTAAATCCTAAAACCGTACATGATGATGGGACATTCTCTTTTAGTCTCATGCGCGCTGTCCTGAATCCCATCAATAGACCTTGAATAGTCCGTCAGCATATCTGTTTAGCCTGATTCCTTCCACTTCGATCAGCTTTTCATCTGAGAATCCGAAAGAAGTATTCTTTATTGAAACATACGTAATGAGGGTGCTAAGATTCACTATCTTTACATTTCCTAACTGGTCTGAACATACCTCTTTGCATTCATAATTTTCCATAAGATCATTAAACACGTTTGGTACTACTTTAAAAATTACTCGGTTCTTATTTATAAATTGAACTCTTATAATAGTGTTATAAACCAATTTAATGTTATGAAATAACATTTTACTAACAATATCCATAGTTGGGTATGCAGTAAACTGCAGCCCAAAGGAGTCCTTTCTCCTAAATGGTGTTGAGTATAACCCCATACTGTTACACTGAAACTAGTCACTGAAAGAGTCAATAGATGGCAGTACCGTTGCTCCCGTCCAGCGCAGACTCCCCACTTAGGCAATTCTAGGGGGGGGGGGGGAGGGGCCACAACTCAAAATAAGAGAACTTCTCGAAGTTTTCAAGGTTTCTAACTGCACTGTCACTTAACCCACCTTCACTATGCCTACTTCAGCACTAACGGCACATATTCACCGAAAACTCACAACATCTTCACGGTGAAACTGCAGCTATGGCCCCAGAAATAAGCAAAAATGAGCATGAGCAGCAACAAAATGTTGTTTACCTACAGGCTTCTTATCCCCCCAGATTTACTTATTAAGTAATATGCTTGTGTTTCTTGCCACGTTGTGTTATTGTGTGTGTCCAACAAACCCGAAGAAGTTTCTCGTACCTGTTAAGACCAATCCTTAGTTTATTGTTATTTTGTTCCATTTTTTATATGGAATGGAGACGTAATGCAAATGCATTTCTGCATTTACTGGGCAAATTAACATGCAGGTCATGAATATGATGGGAAAACCTCCTCGGTAAAACAAACACTGAGACAACAAACTGCTTAGGCACAAACCATAGCAGATACCCAATTTATGATTATTAATGGTAAAATGAGCAAATACACAGTAAAATTTTGGGTAAACTTATATAACACTTGATTACATTTACTCTACCTTTCAAGGAGGTAAAACCCATCAATCCTGTCTATGCAAAACACGCGTTTCATTATTTTTTACAGTTTAAAGAAGCCATCAGGGCAGGTTCATCAAGTTGGATAAATAGGCTAAAGGCTATAAACTCCTTATGCACCCTGACGAAATATAACAATATCATGAAATGTTAATAGTAATTATAAAAAAAATCCAAGTTTTAAATTATATCAGTTGTTAATAAATATAACAAGTTACAGAAAAGGTAGAGTAAACGACGCCGGAGAGACTAGGAAAGGGGGTTACTGGAGCGATAAGAGGAGTGTCTGGGCAGTGAGAGGGGAGGGAAGGTATTCAAATTGCTTTAACTACTCGCCTGATTCACTTGGCTTGGGTTATATTATGAAAAGAGTAAACGCCTTGATTAACGAGATTTGCCAATGTATTAAAGTAACAAAAATTAGTGTGAGGTCTAGAGAGTGCTGTGTCAAAATACCATTATGGTCAAGTAATTAGTATGGGAAAGATTAAAGAAAAATACACCATGTTTTAACAGAAATGCATAGTAGTTTATTAAAAAGGATTATGAGAAAGTGGAATCCATAAATTATTTCTGTATTCGCATTTTGTGTTGTTGCCACTGGGCCTTGGCGGTTAGAAGATTTCATAGTTACAATTTCAAAATTAAGAAGCATCCATAGAGCTTATATTTCTCCCCATACCATCCAGGCTCCGAATCCAAATTTGATTTAATCTCTTGTAATCATTTCATCTTTGTCCAGTGGCAATACATCATATTTTCATCGAAATTAATTGAAACTTTTTTTTTTATTATTGTTTTCCTGAGTAGGTACACAAGCGAACTAATGAACAAACAAACAAGGGTGATCCGTAGTCTCCGGCCATTTCCGTGAGATGGATGTTGAACGGAATGGTGTTTATATTTTGGGCATAGAGAAATTTAGCTACCCTTAGTAAGAGGCAAATACAATCATTCTCTCTCGTGTAAAAATTCACGGAATGCATTAAATTAGTTATTATAACCGAAATGAATACGACGTCGAAGAAGCCTGTGGAGACGCCTATATGGATAAGCATTAGACCAGTGGTTCTTAACCTGGTTGGAGATACTGAACCCCGCAATTGTCATATGTACAATCATCGAACCCATCATAGATGGAAATATATATATGAAATAAAGAGGAAAATGTAAGGAAAGTTTCACCTAAATATATCAGCTTATATTTGAAATTCCAAACAGATATATATTGTATTAGTACATAATATGAACCACGTATCATTTGCACACAAAACCAGTGTTCAAATAATGAAATTAACAAAATATGAACTTCACATAAAAACAAAATGAATACCTACCTCAAATCAATGTGACTTTTGCTGTTGCATTTCAGAGATAATTTCAGAAATCCGTGGCTTAAGCTTGGCTAGTGCCCCTCTCATAATTATCGTTTGTGTTGTGTTACGTCCGTCGAACCCCTGACACTGCCTCACCGAACCCTTGGAGTTCGATCGAACACAGGTTAAGAACCACTGCATTAGACAGTATGTTGCATTTAGTCCGACGCATGGATGATATGCGCGTTTTGTAGAGCCATTCCAATATCATGAAATTTTCAGGAAAATTGCTAAAAATCAATTTCTTGGAAAGAGGTTACTCGAATTAATTGCTTCAGAATATATTTCTCAATACTTTGAATGTAAGTTGTTCGAAAGTTAAGTGCTCGAAACTGCTTCTCACTTTAAATATAAAGAAGTGAAAATCAGTTACTCTCATGTTTTATTTTCTTTTTACTCGTTTAAAGTAAAAATCTTGAAGATGTACTTGCCTCATAGAATCAGTGTAGATAAGAAATATATATATATAAACGTGTTTTTGTAATTCAAAAAAGAATGCAAGAGGTAAAAATACCTTTTAGGAGTGTAAAATATATAGGGAGTCGTAATGTAAACATTTGTGAATATTGTGCGCTATTGTTCAGAGCAGCTAAGTGACAGTCATAATCAATCAGGATAGGCAGGAAATATTGATTCGATAAAAACGTTGTTGAAGGTGAGCAATCAAGCAAAGAGGAAACATACGACTGGATGTGAAGCCTTCCATGTGTCAGTATTTTACATTAATAGCTATCAATCGTCATAACGTGATCTGTACACAGCTTCGTGAAGAAAATAGACAAATTCCTTTACTCTCATCCCAAGAAGCTCTGTGTACGCCTGATCATCCTGAAATAGATCTACCGCATCACATCCAA
>NC_090725.1:181315930-181325930 GCF_036898095.1 Palaemon carinicauda
GATGATACTGGCCGAAAATGAAGTGACTCCCAGACTACTTACAAGATTATTTTGTAGAATGTGGCATGAAGAGGCAAAACGTCATTTGTTATGAAAATATATAGTATGGTTATTGTAACGAGACTGGAGAGAAAGATTGATGAAAAGCTGAGAGACGAACAAGCAGGATTTAGAAAAGGTAGCAGATACACTGACCAAATTTTCCTTTCAAGACATGTTGTACAGCAATGGGTAGAATATAGAAATCCACTTTTGATAGCATCTGTTGACAATGAAAAAGCCTTTGATAGTGTGCACTGGCCAATTTTGTGGAGAGTCCTGCCCTACTATGGAATTCCTCTTAGATATGTGAATTTGCAAAGTTAATGTTCGTGGAGTCTTATCAAATGAATTTCCTGTGAACAGCGAAGTACTCCAAAGGAATGTGTTGTCACCCATGTTTTTTATCCTCCTCATGGATTTTGTAAAGCGTAGAATAGTTGAAGATGATGGAGAAGGATTGGACTGGATTGTTGATAGGAATTTAGCAGATCCAGAATATGCTGATGACGCTGTCCTTGTTAGTAGAACACCAGAGGATTTGCAATTCTTGCTTACCAGAATGCATGAAATATCACAGGAGGTTGGACTGAAGATAAATAGAAGAAAGACAAAGATGATGAGAACAGAGTATGCAATGGAAGATGAAATATCATTGGAAAGAGATAGGATTAATGTGGTAGAATTATTTAAGTATTTAGGAACTATGATCTCTAATATAGGATCTTTAGAATTAGAGTTTAGTGAAAGATTGAAAAAAGCAAATCACACAATGGCTAGGTTAAGTAAAATTTGGAAATCAAATTGCCTATAATTGCATATAAAAATCAGACCATATATCAGTTTAGTGAGATCGCTGTTACTCTATGGACATGAGTCATGGTATGACAATGAAACAACCTCCCATAGATTTAATAGATTTGAGAACAAAGCCCTTAGAAGTATATTGGTAGTTAAATTTCAGGACAGGATTAGAAATGAAACTATGAGAGAGATTACTCGGGTGCTATATAAGGATGAGATCATCATGAGGGGTATATGGAGATGGCTTGGGCATGCTCTTTGCACTCACCAAGAGAGATTAGTTCATCAAACGTTCAGCTTGGCTCCACAAGGCACTAGAAAGGTTAGAAGACCCACTCCTACATGGCTGAGGACTATGAAGTATGTAGGAGATGATGAATGGAGAAGTATTGAATTAAAAGCTCAAGAGAGAGACGACTGGCGAAATGTAACCGAGGCCCTTTGCGTCAAAAGGCGTAGGAGGAGAAGATGATGATGATGATGATATATGATAATTCCTACCTCGCTTGCATCTTGCCAGTCTTTTCTTCTTGCTCCTGCAATTCTGTAGATTGTATTTTTTTCACTCCAGTGTTCCCATCCCCTCATACCATCTATATCATCTATTCCCTAGTTTGCAATTTGGTTTTCATTAAGGCCTTGGAGCATGTGATGCCCTTCTTGCAATCTCCAATGCTGTACAGAAATCCCTTGATTGTGGTCAGCAAGTTTGTATGATTGGCTTTGATTTTAGTGCTGCCTTTGACCGTGTTAGTCATGATGCCCTTGTTTTCAAACTGAAACAGTTGGGAGTGGGTGGGTCGTTTCTTAGGATTATGGATTTTTTAAGTAATAGATCTCAAAGAGTTGTTGTTGATGGGCACCATAGTGAGTATAGGAATGTGATATCTGGTGTTCCATAGGGTAGTGTTCTTGGCCCAATACTTTTCATACTATATACACATGACATGTGGTTTGGCCTAGAAAACAAGCTTGTTGCATATGCAGAGGATGCTACTCTCTTTGCATCAATTCCACCCCCCTGAATGTAGATCAGGGGTTGCTGAATCCATTAATAGAGACTTAGCTAAAATTAGTGCATGGTGCAAATTATGGGATATGAAGTTAAATCCTAACAAAACTCAAAGTATGATTGTAAGTAGGTCAAGGACAGTGGCTCCTCAACATCCGGATCTCAGTATTGATAATGTTTCTTTAATTTTGTATGACACTTTTAAAATTTTAGGTGTGATTCTCGACAGCAAATTTACTTTTGAGGGACACATTAGGTCTGTGTCTTCTTCAATTGGACAAGAAATTGGGTTATTGAGAAAGTCTTTCAAGATTTTCGGTGATCAATCTATTCTGGAGAAGTGTTTTAATTCTTTCATTCTACCTTATTTTGAGTATTGTTCTCCTGTCTGGTCTTCAGCTGCTGATTCTCATCTTAATTTGTTGGACAGAAAGTTACGGGCTAATAAATTTCTTATTCCTGATCTAGATATTAATCTTTGGCACCGTCGTTCAATTAGTTCATTATGCATGTTGCACAATATTTTTCATAATTCTGACCTTCCTTTCAGATCTTCCTGCACAATTCCATCCGGTTCGTAATACTAAGCAGGCAGTTAATTCAGTTAATTCTAAGAACCAAGGCTTCTCCTTCATGATGCTCAATACTACACAGTATTCTATAAGTTTTATTCCTGCTGAGACCAAGTTGTAGAATGATCTTCCTAATCGGGTAGTTGAATCAGTAGAACTTCAAAAGTTCAAAGTCGCAGCAAATGTTTTTATGTTGAACAGGCTGACATAAAGTGTTTTTATAGGTTATATATGACATATCTGTTTTGACGTTGTTATTGTTTGAAGAATGATTTATTGTTAATTTGTTCTCATCATTTATTTATTTCCTTATTTCCTTTCCTCACTGGGATATTTTTCCTTGTTGTGGCCTTTGGGCTTATGGCATCTTGCTTTTCGAACTAGGGTTGTAGCTTGGCTAGTAATAAAAATAATAATAATAACGATAATAATAGTAATAATACCACTCTTTCCTGGCTTCTCCCTTTATTATTGGTACCTCTCTCTTTGTTTCCCCCTTTGTTCGTGTATATACCGCCATGGTTTGGTAATTCCTTGATTCTTGCCACCCTCTTCTTGCTATACTCTTTTCTTCCACACCTGGTCTTAACCTCTTTATTCCACTACCATGTTTCTTTTTTGTGTTGCTGCTCACCATGTGTCCTTCCACACACCTCTGCTGCTGCTGGTACCGCAATCTCTTTCATAAAATCCCCTATCTCTTCCAGTGATTCAGACACTCCATCTTCATATCTCTCTTCTTTGGTTCTTCCCACTTTATTTCTAAACTCTTTCGACTTCTCCCCTTTCAATTTCCAAGTTTTGATCCTCCTATTGATGACTGGGGCTTTTCTTTCTTTATTGCTTTCAACCTAAAATCTGCCACTATCAGTTTATGTTGAGCAACAATGGATTCAATTGGAATAGTCTTACAATCCATAATGATTTTCATGTCTTCGTTCCTAACTACGCATAATAAATTTGAGTTTTACAACCACTGAGTCATGCAAATGGTTCCTAAATATGACTAAATGGCTTTTGCTTGACTTTAAGATATGGATTAACAACAATACTTGTAAATGATAAAACCGTGAGGGATAAAGACTGAATATAATGTTGTTGATGATGCTGATCAAAATCGAAAGGTTTAATACACACACACATAAATGCAAGTGGCAGCAGGGTAACGGATTGGGTTTAAGGCGATGGAAAACATATCTTTTCTGCTTTTACTCCTGATGCCTGGCAGATGATCTTACTGGAATTAGTATGGATCGGCCAGGGTCACTTGTCTTAGTTGGATAGGGACTGCGTATCACAAGGAACTAGATATCCTTTGACGAATTAAGCCAATGAATCCTCCGTGGATCTAGTCAGTCTATGGAAAGCGAAAATGACAGAATGGCCCCAGTCCTGTGTGTAGCGGGGTGCTAAGAATCTCTCGGTTTATAAATACTAAAGAAAATTGAAAATTGGTAATTGGAATGTTAGAACCATGAATCAGATTGGAAAGTTACAGCCAGTGGAGAATGAATTTATGAAATATAGTTAGGATATCTTAGTCATAAGGGAAACACGTTGTAAGGATATTGGTAAAGAAATCCTAGACTAAGGCAATATATATATATATATATATATATATATATATATATATATATATAATATATATATATATATATATATATATATATTATATATATATATATATATATATATATATATAAAACTACTCAGGAAGAACAGATGTAGTTTGAAGAGAAGGGGTAGAAATGATGATGACACCAAGAGCAGAAAAGGTATTAACAGAATGGAGAGCTGTAAATAGTAGATTGTTTCTTGCAAAGTTTAAATCAAAGCAGTACAATATGGGTATTATAGTTTGCAGTGCAACAACAAATGATTCCCATGCAGAAAGGAAAGATGAATACTATGAAGAACTGCAGAGTATAATAGATGAGATCCCAGAGAGTGATATGAAAATTGTGATTGGTGACAGTGCTAAACTTGGAAAGAATAATCAAGATAAATAGTGTGTGATGGGTGTTGATGGTCTTGGTGAAGTTGCAAAGAAAAATGTGGCAGATTTTCTAAGTTTCTGTTCAACAAACAATCTTTAAAGTGGAGGTACTCTCTTCCAGCGCAAGGACATCCTGAATATCAATATTGTAATTACGTTTTCGAAAACTTTCAACAATCAATTTCTGTCTTTGTCTCCTTTTTATAGTATCCCATGTATCATTTGATATCCATGGCTTTCTCCTTGTAATTGTGTGTCCCAAAACTTCCCTATCAACTGACTGATGTATATCACACCATTCTTCATTAATTGTCTGCTCTTTGTCTCTTAAAGTCTCTAAGACTGCTAATCGATTCCTACATTCCATTGCAAATGCTTCTGTGTGGTCTTCTTGTAGAAGCTTAGTTGTATCAAACCTAGGTATTTTATCTACCTTTCTGTTGGGTGCTTTTAGTTTTAATTTCAGTTTGGCAACGAGGAGCTGGTGATCACTACCAATATCTGCACTTCTATATCTTCTTACATTTTCCAGAGTCCTCCTTCTCTCTTTATTAAAGGTAATATGCACTACTTGATTTTTGTAATTGCCACACGGTGAGGTCCATGTATATATGTGGATGTCGTTATGCTGGAAAAGAGGACCTCCAATGACAAGATTGTATGTTGAACAGAAGTGTATGAAATATGCTCCATTTTCATTTGCAACTTTGCCAAGACACTCCACACCCATCACATTCGCTATCCCTTGATTTTTCCTTCCAACTTATCATTGAAGTTGGCAATCACAATTTTCATATCTCTCTAGGATCTTATCTATTACACCCTGCAGTTTTTAGTAGTGTTCATCTTTCCTTTCTTTATGGGACTCATTTGTTGGTTCATAGCAAACTATTGCACTGCTTTGATTTGAACTTTGCAAGTAACACTCTCTATTTATAGCTTTCGACTCACTTATTGCCTTTTCTTCTCTTGGTGTCATCATCGTTCGTACCCCTTTTCTTCCAACTCCATTTGTTCTTCCTGAATAGATATATATATTGCCTTGGTCTAAAGTTTCCTTACTAATCCTCTTTCAACGGGTTTCACTAAAGACCAAGTAATCCAAACTATATTTCACAAATTCGCTCTCTACTTGCTGTAACTTGCCAATCTGATTAATGGTTCTAACATTCCAATTACCAATTTCAAATTTTTCTTCAGTAATTATAAACCAGGAGATTCTTAGCACCCCGCAAAGCCCAGGATTGAGGGCCACTTTGTCATCTCTTTCTATTGACTGACTAAATCCATAGAGGATTCATTGGTTAGATTCATCAAAGAATAGCCAGTTCCTTGTGATGCACAATGCCTATCTAACAAAGGCAAGTGACCCCTGCCGATCCTTACTAATTCCGGTAACATCAACCACCAGGCATCAGAGGTAGAATTCGAAGAGACATTTTTGTCTATCGCCTTAAACTCAATCCGTCACGTTTATGCGAGTGACTTCATTGAGATTAGGGGAGCATTTCCTCCACGCCCAAAGTTTACTGTGCTAGGTGGTATATCATAGCAATCTATGTTTGCCAACAGTTTACTTGTATAAGCGGATGAGCAACCTGGTGGGGTGAATCTATTGTATGTATATATATATATATATATATATATATATATATATATATATATATATATATATATATACTGCATACTTGTATATAGATATAGATGTATATATATATATATATATTTATATATATATATATATACTGCATACTTGTATATAGATATAGATGTGTATATATATATATATATATATATATATATATATATATATATATATATATATATATATATATACACATATATATATATACATTATACATATATATATATGTATATATAAATCTATCTATCTATCTATTTATATATATATATATATATATATATATGTGTGTGTGTGTGTGTACAGTATACACACACACACACACACATATATATATATATACATTATACATATATATATGCATATACACATATATACATTTTATATATATATATATATATATATGTATATATATATATATATATATATATATATATATAATGTATGTTAGGGGAATGATTCCTCTATTGTATAAATATAAGCTATAAGAGCGTATGAGAATGATATCGACATCACGCTACTTGGTATTACCGGGTAAAGTGTATGGAAAGATGTTAACAGGTTATACGTGCCTCTGCTAGAGGATTAGTTCCTCTCTTGTGTAAATATTAGCTAGTTGAGGCGATTTTGAGAATAATAGACATCACGTTACTAGTAATTGCCGGGGAATGTCTGTTATAGAATGTCATCGATTAAAGAAAGTACTGTTAAGGACCAAAGGACAATGAGGGAAGAACAGTGTCGGTTAATGCAAGGAAGATGCTTTGTGGATTAAGCTTTTGTTATGGAACATTAATGCGGAAAATTGGAAAGTAAAGCGAAAGCGCTATTTATTATTTATCATAGAATTCGACAAAGCTTTTGGGGAATGTGGATGGCATAGAATAAAAACATGTGTTAAAATATTAATTTGATGTTAAATTGGGCCTTAGATAAGGATTTGCAGTGTTTCCTTGGCTATTCAATAACTATAGGGATGGGGGTAGTTTGAAAATGCATCAGAAACAGAGGAGTTGATGTAGATGAGAAGTTGTTGGCTAAAGTATTTGCGGATTATTCTTTGCTGATTTGGGGTAGAGAGGAAAAATTTAGTTTGAGAGTAGTCCCAGGAGAAGAATTTTAAGATAATGTGTGAGCAAGAGTAAGAAATTGAGGGTGATTGAAGTGTTTTTGTTACTGAAGGAAAAGGGAGTATTTGATTCCTGTAAATACTTGGCTGAAGGGCTTAGATAGGTTATCCACATCATAGATGGAGACTTGAATTGTATGGGAAAGCCAAGCTGAAATTGTGTGGAAAGATTATCAAACAGAGTGTAAGAAGAGTTATTAGGTTGAGAAATGCGGAGACACAGAAGTAGTAATAGGGTTATTGGAAGTGATCTGAGTATCTTGAGTTGGTTATGTCTTGTGGAAAGGATTGATAACAAGAGGCTGGTAAGAATACTATAAATCAAAGGTGCCAAGAGGTAGGAGAGAAGGCATCGAAAGGGTTAGCTTGGAAGCGTGAAGACGTTTTATAAAAAAGAGATCTTAATATCGTTAAAAATGGCTTATTATCTAGATTTACTTAGTGACAAGTGTTCTGAAAGTTTTACAGCACAGGGATTTATATACGTTTCTACGATGAAAGATTAATAGGGTAGTAAGCTTCATAGATTTTCTCTGGTTTCATCTCAAGTTATAGGAAACGATTTCATGTTGAATATAGACTTGACATTGTATATTGTATTGATCTGGAAGATTTTTATGTTTCTGCATGGGTTTACCAACTGCTAATGTTTTTAGACGATACATTTTTAAAAAGATTAAAATAGGTTTTATTCAATAAATTTTTTTTCTCTAAATACACTCATAAATGATTTTTCCTTTACCAAACCTATCAGTCATTATAAAACACGAGTTTTTCGCGATGATATTTACTACCATCATCACTACAGCTTGAACTAAGTCAACATTATGCGTTGCAGAGTTCAAGCGCTAAATATTTCATTCCCAGCACGAATGAAATCAATTAACTCGAGCGGAAATTATTAAAGGTAATTCCCTAAGGCGATCTTGCAAAGTGATCGACAGAAGTCTCCTTAACAAAGAAAATAGGAATTATAAACAAAAAAAATTTCATGTCTGTCAGTCCTTTAACTAATGATAATGGATTTTTTTTTCTTTTGTAGATATTTATGAATTATGTTAATGGGAAATCATGGTGAACATTGGCAGCAACAATATTTGTCTATACTGTTTAACATAACCAACAGAGACGATATCCACTTAAGAGGTAAAAACTAAACATATTTTACTTCAGCTGATATCTCTAGATACACTGATGATGAAGAAGAAGAAGAAGAAGAAGAAGAAGAAGAAGAAGAGAGAGAGAGAGAGAGAGAGAGAGAGAGAGAGAGAGAGAGAGAGAGAGAGAGAGAGAGAGAGAGAGAGAGAGAGAGATTTCATTTTAATTCGACCAAAAATCATGACGAGCAAAAACTTTGCCAATTTAATACAAAACATTAGCACACTGGCAGAGCTAATTAAGTAAATATTAGTGCGTATCATTGCTAAAAGGCGTCTCTTTAAAAAGTGTGTACGTATCTCATCAAAGATTAGGTACAAAAAGGTTGATCTCTCTCTCTCTCTCTCTCTCTCTCTCTCTCTCTCTCTCTCTCTCTCTCTCTCTCTCTCTCTCACTTTGTCCGATAGTCGTTTTAGAGGTCGTATGGTGTTGATGAGAATGTAAGCGTTTCAACTAATTTTACTTTTTGAGGAGGCAGTAGAGAATAAGGAATAACCCGTAGGCAAAGAATGAAGAGAACCAAATGTTCTGCTCCACCTTAGATTTATCCATGAAATATTACTTTATAAATACGAACGTGCATTGAACTCAAACTTTCAGCTAACTTCTGTGACCTATTTTTGAACATAAATCTCCTATTACATGAGAGGGACATATGTTAGTTTTCCCATTCGGTAATAATAGTTGATCTCTCTCTCTCTCTCTCTCTCTCTTCTCTCTCTCTCTCTCTCTCTCTCTCTCTCTCTCTCTCTCTCTCTCTCTCTCTCTCTCAAAAGAAAAATATAAAAAGGATAATGTACTATATGCATGTTCATATGCAAATCATAATGTAGAAACACTAGTGATGGTATGGAAAGTATTAGAGGAAAATTTTAGAAGTTACTCTTACATTAATAATAATAATAATAATAATAATAATAATAATAATAATAATAATAATAATGATGATTTAGTTTACAAATAATGACAGTGCATAAAGCTAACATTATTGTAAGATAAGCAGATGAAGTTAGTCACTTATAAACTCTAGTACTTCCGAAAGTAGTCAGTGCAAGGGACATTTTTGAAATAGGCGACTATTAACGAAATTGATAATAAAAATAATAATGGAATTAATAGAGTTAATTATAGTTATTATAATAACTGTATATAGCATAAACAATGAACATAAGCAGTGTTAGAAGAGGCATATGAAGTGAAACCTAATAATGACATCATCATTAGAGAAGTTTCATCATTTGATAAATACTTTTCGAACGTCAACACAACAATAGAATATAGGATATGGATGTCTGGTGTTTGTAAAATATCCCTCATGAAACTACAATACTTACAATTAAGCAATAATTTTCAATGTTGGCTGTATTTATGATTATTTTTATTTGTACTAATAAGTGAAGTTGGGATAAGGACTCAAGATGTAATTGATTATGAATTAAGCTTGACGTGATCAATGCTCCCAGAAGTCGTAAATCATTTGGTACAAAATATGGTGCCAGTTAAATTTCTCAACTTTCCCTCGGTGGTTTGGTTATTCATACAATATAGCCCAGAGCTAAAATGATCATCACATCCACTCAGTAACCCTATTTCAGAATGCTTCATTTTGGGATTTCTCATGTTTTTAAAGCATTAAAACGACCCCCCG
>NC_090725.1:181330930-181358430 GCF_036898095.1 Palaemon carinicauda
AAGTTGCTGCCGCTGCTTCTTTTTTCGCTCGAAGAGCATCCTGTAGGGAGTCATGATGTCATCGATCTTGTTGCAGAATTGCATAGACCGAACCATATCCTCGTCCCACTCTTGCGACATTTCTTTCACCTCTTTCACATGGTTGCAGAGCTTTGCAAGCCGTTCTAATATTAAGCCCGTTTCTTCGACATTTTCTTGGGTCTCTTCCTGCGTTTCACTGTCTTCTTCACTGGCCGATTTCGGCAGGTCTTCTAGGTCTGCGTCAGTTAGCGGCTGGGAATGGCAGTCCAACAACTCGTCGACGTCTTCAGTCGTCATGTCGCCAAACCCGTCACCTCCAATTATCGCAGCCAACTGCACAGATTTGCGTATTGCAGAGTGTTGAATTTCAGACGGTGTAAATCCCTCGTCGTCGTAAACAATCTGGGGCCACAACTTCTTCCAGCTCGCATTAACGGTTGCAGGTTTCATTTCTTGCAGTGCCTTCTGAATGTTCTGCAGGCACGTGGCTATTGTGTACTTCCGCCAGTATGC
This sequence comes from Palaemon carinicauda, assembly GCF_036898095.1. NCBI lineage: Eukaryota > Metazoa > Arthropoda > Malacostraca > Decapoda > Palaemonidae > Palaemon > Palaemon carinicauda. The sequence continues at coordinate 181,331,465 of NC_090725.1, forward strand.
CTTCAAATTGAAATTTTCATCTTCATCTTCTTGGGCAGCATCCACACACGCAACGAGGTCCGCCAAGGTATTCTTCGTGTAGAGGGCCTTGAACGCCCTGAAAACCCCCTGGTCCATCGGTTGAATTAATGATGTTGTGTTGGGTGGCAGGAACTCAACCTGAATGCCCTCATGCGACAGGTCAGTTGCGTGTCCACCAGCGTTATCCATAAGGAGAAGGATCTTGAATGGCAAGCCCTTCTCTACGAAAAATTTGCTGACTTGTTGGATAAAACACTGGTGGAACCATTTGGAGGTCAGCATCTTCGTAATCCATGCTTTTTTATTATGCATCCAGTACACGGGAAGGAGATTCTTATTTTTATTTTTCAAAGTGCGAGGATTTTTCGACTTATAAACAAGCCCCGGCTTTAGCAAAAATCCAGCAGCATTGCCACACATCACGAGGGTTACGCGATCTTTGAACGCTTTAAAGCCAGAGGCTTTGGCTTCTTCTTTGAACAGGAAAGTTCGCGACGGCATTCTCTTCCAAAACAAGCCGGTCTCATCCATATTAAACACTTCTTGGGGCTTGTATCCACCTTCAGCGATAATGTTCTTGAAAGTCTCGTTCGCGTAAGTTTCAGCATCGGCAGTCAGCGGAAGCAGCCTCGCCATGCAGGGAAACGCTTTTCAGGCTGAAGCGTTTCTGAAACTTCGCGAACAATCCTTTGCTGGCGGAAAAACGTTGTTTCTGAGGCTGGGAATCAGTGGATGTCCCTGGTTGAGGTTCACTACATCATCTTCTTCTTCAGCATGGTCGCCATCGTCGTATTGAGGTTCCTTTGCCGCAAAATTCTCATACAAGCTCAAATCCTTGGTTCGGATGGTGTTCGTATCCAAGGCTAAGTTCTTCTTCCGGCAGTCGGCAATCCACACTGCTAAAGCACCTTCCATGCGTACGATCGTTTTATTACGCGTGGTAACGACTCGCTTCGCTGATCTGCTAAAGGTGATGGCAGCCGTCTTTCTAATGTTCGCCTCGTCCTTCTTGATGTAGCGAACGGTGGATTCGTTCACTCCAAAATGGCGGGCTGCGGCCGCGTAACTTCTGCCTTCTTTTAACATATCGAGAAGCGTCACCTTCTCAGCAATCGTCATAATCTTTCGGTGGCGTTTAGGCTCACTACCAGCCTTAGTAGAAGCAGAACGCTTGGGAGCCATTGTACAGTAGGGTTTAACAGAAAGTTCAACAAAAAGTTCAACTTAAAACAGTCACGCACAGCACAGATTAAAGTTCACAATAACGTAGCAGCATCTACACGGCGAGAGAGCGGCAAACAAAGTGGCCGCGAAAAGATGCTGCGGGTTGGAGAAGCGGTCAAAACACCAATCACAGGCTAGATTACAAAACTTGGGTTCTGATTCGTCATCTATCAGCGCTTGAACCAATCACAATCCGTCTTATATGCTACGTAGTAGTTACCAATTTAAAGTACAAGGTACCCTACATATACAGTACAGCTTTACGTACGCTATTTTACACTTGTTTTGTTGTAGGACATGTCTCTCTCTCTCTCTCTCTCTCTCTCTCTCTCTCTCTCTCTCTCTCTCTCTCATCACTGTTTTTGTTTCTTGTCCTATTGTGTGTTTTATTGGATATCTCTCTCTCTCTCTCTCTCTCTCTCTCTCTCTCTCTCTCTCTCTCTCTCTCTCTCATCACTGTTTTTGTTTCATTTCTCGTTCTATGTGTGTCAATCTCTCTCTCTCTCTCTCTCTCTCTCTCTCTCTCTCTCTCTCTCTCTCTCTCTCTCTCTCATCACTGTTTTTGTTTCTTGTCCTATTGTGTGTTTTATTGGATATCTCTCTCTCTCTCTCTCTCTCTCTCTCTCTCTCTCTCTCTCTCTCTCTCATCACTGTTTTTGTTTCATTTCTCGTTCTATGTATGTCAATCTCTCTCTCTCTCTCTCTCTCTCTCTCTCTCTCTCTCTCTCTCTCTCTCTCTCTCTCTCTCTCTCTCGTACGCTTATTCGAGATGTGATTTTTGCAACAAAGAATATTATTGGATGCAGTACTACGTACGTATACATACAAAAGATTCATGGAAAAGATGCACATCCATTACATTTGTAGTACAGTAGTAGCCATCAGCAGCCTTACACCATTCTAATACGGTATGACTGCATCTGATTTGCGTTTCATGTTCGATTTAATTTTACTACGTACTGTATACTGAATTATCGTATGATCACATTCTCTTTTCGTGTTTTATTTCTTTCTGTACTGAATTATATGTCATATGTAATGCAATGAACCATCAGTAAGAGCAGATATTACTAATTACAGTATTAATGGAATTACAGGTATAGTAACGAAATATCATATTTGGGGTCTTCATATATCGCGGTATTTTCGAAATTTCCGGAAAATCCGCGATATGTTTATATATATGGGTTATGAAAAAAATCCGCGAAGTTGTGAATCCGCGATGGTCGAACCGCGAAGTAGCAAGGGCTCACTGTATATGCAGTATATACAATGTACATATACAAATATATTTTTGCTAAAGGCGATTGTGTTTCCTACAAGAATCTTCGTATTTTCTCAGCTTGTTTAGATTGTCTGGCGCAAGTCTTTGGTTAAAGAAACTACGATTGTTCTTTTTCTTGATTTATCACTATGGCACTGTTTCGACAAAACTGTCTTAAACATCAGATTATTGATTAACATAAGTTTAAAATTCCTTTTCTATATAAGGTTCTACAAAAATTTTGATTAATTATCTTGAAATTATGTTTTATAGAAATTTGAAAATAAAATCAAATTAAAAGGAATAGGCGAAAATGTTTGAAATTTCAGAAACCCTTCCATTATAAAGAAGTAATATATATATATATATATAATATATATATATATATATATATATATATATATATATATATATATATATATATATATATATGTATATATATATATATATGTATATATATATATATGTATATATATATATATATATATATATATATATATATATATATATATATATATATATATACACGTACATACATACATACATACATACATACATACATACACGTGCGGTTGGACCTGCATTACTACAGAGATTTTCCGTATTGCTCTCTGCTTGAAGGGATTGTTAAATTAGAATCCTTTTGAATGTTCATTGTTGGCCTTTGGAAGATGATGCTCACAGCTTCAGTTGTTATGACCTTGCCTTTGTTGCTCTCCCTGTGAACAATTTGGGTTCTGCCAATTAAATTTTTCAGGGAGGGTTTCCGCTCGTGGATATCACTATGGTGTTCGTTTATCGTCCCCTTCGCTGTGTTGTGGTAGTGTGTCCAGTGTAATCTTTATATATGAGATTTACACATCTCCTCCAGGGATGAAAACTTATAGACATTTGTGCAAGCTTAATTTTAGTCCTCCGGGGCGGTGGTGGTCCTCAATACATGTTGAGCTTGTAATATATTTAAAGTTTTACCTTTTCGAAAGGAAAGGGATTTCGGGGCAACACCCAAATCTTAATGCTGCCTATTAAACTTTTCCACATTTTCTCACTAAAATAGCTATCATCATCATCATCATCATCATCATCATCATCATCATCATCATCATCATCATCATCATCATCATTATTATTATTATTATTATTATTATTATTATTATTATTATTATTATTATTAACCAAGCTAAAACCCTTGTTGGGTAGGCAAGATGAAACAATTCCAAAGGCTCCAACATGAAAAGCAGCCCAGTGCGGAAAGGAAATATAGAAATTGTGAATAAACTATTTATGTAAACTAATAGGAAAATAAAGAATATAAAATGCTTAAAGATCTGTTAAATGTTAAAAGAGATCAGTTATATATAAACCATGAGCTAGACTTATGTCAACCTGTTCAACAAAAAAAGTACTCGCAACAAGTTTGAACTCCTAAAGTTCCGCCGACTCAAGGGCCAGGTTGCAATAAAACTTATAGAATACTGTATATTATTGAGCCTTATGATGGAGAAGGCAAGACTGTTAAAATGAACTTCACGTCTAGTAGTAAGTACAGGATGGTATAGTCTTGGAAGATCTGAATGCAAAGAATAGTCACAATTATGTTAGTTCTTATGCACTATGCGCACAGAACTAACTGAACGACGATGGCATTAATTAGTATCCAGATCAGGAATAAGGAATTTATTAGAACTCAAGGTTTTTCCCAACAAAATAAGATAGAGCAGCTGAAGACAAGCGAAGAAAAAGTATTCAAAACATGGTAGAATGAAAGAATTAAACGTATCCTCAGGAAAGATTGATATAATTTTAAAAGACTTTCTCAATAAGTCTTAATAATTTTTGTGCAATTGAATAATGAACATTCCAGATTTGATACTCAATAGTAAATTTGCTATCAAGAAAACAAACAGAATTTTAAATGAGTTGTATATAGTTAAAGAAACATTGTAATGGAAAGGTGGATGTTGAGGAGCCACTGTCCTCGACCTACGTACAATATACTTCGAATTTTGTTAGAGTTCAGCTTCATCCCTCAAAATTATATTAGCTAGATCTCTGATAAGGAAATGAGCAACCATAGGGCTACATAGAGGTGATGGAACCGATACTAGGGAGTAGCCTCATTTGCATATGCAACACGCTTGTTTTCCAGGCCACATTACATATTATGCACGCGTATATAGTAGGGAAAGGAATGGGTCGAGGAACTGCCTTGAGAAACATCAGGTAGTACATTCCTATAGTCACCATGGCACCCATCAACAACCATTGTGCAAGGTTTTACTTACAAATTCAACAATGATGCTAAGAAAAGACCCACCCATTCCCATCTTTTTAAGTAGGAAAACAATTGCCCAAAGATTAACATGGCCATAGGCAACACTAAAACCAAATCCAATCCTAACAATTTCCTAACCCCAATATTATTTTCTTTGCAGGTAGATGTGCAACATGAATACGGTGTTAGGTTAGATGAGCGTATAATTCTTGAACAAAATTTGATCATCTGTTCTGCAACCGTGAGTACAAACATTGTCATGAACAGTATAAATGTATATATATATATATATATATATATATATATATATATATATTTAATTAATCATCAGCCGTTACTAGTCCGTTGCAGTACAAAGGCCTCAGACATTACCTTCCACCTGCGTCTGTTTATGGTCTTTCTAGGCCAGTCCATACCCGCAAACTTTCTTAGTTCATTAATCCTTCGACTTCTCTTCCTACCCCTGCTTCTTCTATCGTTAGGGACCCATTCTGTTATTCTTAATGTCTATCTATTATCTGTCATTCTTATGTTAATGTCCTGCTCATGTCTATTTCTTTTTCTTACATGATGATACAATATCCTATATTTAAGTTTGTTCTAGTATCATTGTTCTTTTCCTGTCTCTAACTAATCAAGATGTTCTTAGTTCAAGTAAATTGATTAACTCGGACTGAAAAAAAAACTCATTTGAAGAAAGTCATTTATCCTGTGCTCAATTATGTCAAATACTTTAGAAAATATAGACTATTTTACAGTCTAACCTCTATCTATCTAACCCTCGTTTCCGGTTACTTTGACTGTATTTTAAGTGACATTACATGCCCAGTTTTTTTCGTGGAGATACGGCAAGAAGTTAAATGATCTAAACGATTGACAGGAGGAAGTGACCTGCTTCATCCAGGTGAATGGCAAACTAAGAATACCTCAACCAGAAGGCTCGAGCGACATGATCCCCATCAGTGACCGGACTTTTTATATGTAGACCTAGGGAAACAGCCTTGAAGGTTTATATTCAGGTTTCGTAAAATTCCCACCTCGAATCGGTACTTATGTTTACTTACATTGTGCCATATCTTTTATTGAATGTTACTATGGGCCTCAATGTACAAGTCTGCAGTTTACAATAGCTTCTCCCAAAGATTTAAGTGTTTCTCTGTCAAGAACATCCTTATTTAATCATCATTTGCACTATAGAATTGTTATTGAAGCAATATATTTTTTAAATCACTTACTGTGTCTCCGTATTCATCCATCTCCAATTAACGTTAAAACAACTTCCTATTGGAGCCAAATTGTTGAGCAGTTTCGCCTTTATGAAGTCTACAACTTCGAACTTACTTTGGAATTCTTTTGCTGTGATTTCAAAATCTTCTGCTTCTTCTGGTGTCAGTTATTATTATTATTGTTATTAGGTAAGCTAAAACCGTTATTGAAAAAGCAGGAAACTATAAGCCCAAAAGCTGTAAATAGAAAAAATAACCCAGTTAGGAAAAGAAATAAGGCAATACATAAGCTATATGAAAGTAATAAATAAAGAATATAGAATGATTGAAGATCAGTAGCAACGTTAAAATAGATATGTGATATATAAACTGCAGACACATCTGTCAGCCTGTTCAACATAAAAACATTCATTGCAAATTTGAATTTCTGAAGTTCCACTGTTTCAACGACCAGATTAGGAAGATCATTTCATGATCTGGTCTCGGCTGGATTGAAACTTTTAGAATACTGTGTAGTATTGAGCTTTATGATGGAGAATTCAAGACTGGTAGAACTAACTGCATACCGTACAACATACAGGTTGGTACAATCAGGGAAGATCTGAATGCAAAAGATAGTTAGAATTATGAAAAATCTTATGCAACATGCACAAAGAACTAACTGTATGATGATGCCAGAAATCAGTATCAATATTAGGAATAAGTTATTTGATGGACTGTTAGCTTTTGTCCAACAAATTAAGATGAGAGACAGTAGCTGAAGACCAGACAGGAAAACAATACTCGAAATAATGTAGAATGAAAGAATTGAAATATTTCTTCAGCATAGATTGATCACCGAAAATCTTAAAAGGCTTTCTCAATAAGCCAACTTTTTGTGTAATGTGTTTCTCAAAAGTATATTTGCAATCACGAATCACTCCTAAAATTTTAAATGACTTGTATACAGTTAAAGAAACATTTCAATGCAGAGATCGGGATGTTGAGGCGCCACTGTTATCATCCTACTGACAATCATACTTTGAGTGTTATTAGGGTTCAACTTCATGTCACATAATTTGCACCATGCACCAATTTTAGCTAGATCTCTAGTAAGGGATTCAACAACCCCAGATCTACATGTAGGAGATGGAATGTAGGCAAAGAGAGTAGCATCATCTGCATATGCACCAAACGTTTTTTTCTAGGCCAAACACATATCATGTGTATATATTATGAAAAGTAATGGGACGAATACTCTACCCTGAAGAACACCAGATATCACATTCCTATACACACTGTCTTTGCAACCTATTACTCAAAAAATCAACAATGATACTAAGAAAAGACCCGCCTTTTTCCAACAATTTTGGTTTGAAAACAAAGGCCTTATGATTAACACGGTCAAAAGCAGCACTAAAATCAAAACCAATCATAAAAACTTCCTGACCACAATCAAGGGATTTCTGTGCAGCATTGGAAAGTGTAAGGAGGGTATCACATGCTCCAAGGCCTTTACGAAAACCAAATTGCATACTAGGTAACAGATAATTTTCTGCAGCATACCTATTTACGTGCTTTGCCAAAAGACATTTAAAAAGAACTAGATAATATGGGAGTCATAGAAATTGGGTGGTAATCAGCAGGGCTAGAACTACCACAAACACATTTACCTAATAGATTAACATTACCAGTTCAACAAATGCCAAAAGAACCTTTTCTTGCTAACTTGCGGAAAATAAGACACCTTAGGAGCTAAGAAATATCAGGCAGAATACTTATTAGTGAATCGTTCACATAATACTCTGTATATTGATAGTGCGAATAGTTTGTATTATCTCAATATCGTCAAGAGGAACAGAATCTATATTAGATTATTGGGTTACCAACGAAATAGACTTGTAGGGATTTGTAACAAATTAAATATTGTGATTTCCTTACACGTGTGTCTGTACCTTTACGGTTCAGGTTTTCCTGCTCAAGGATCTTATGAATTAGTCCAGGATTTATACGTTTCCCATTGGATGTTGAAATGCGAAGAACACATTAGTGAACTGGATTGAGTCATGTATGTTCAAGAATCATTCAATGATTTTAATGAAGCGAATTTAGTCTTATTTTGGAATAACAAACATGGATGTGATGAAAAAAAAAAAACAAAGCAAGTGAGGCAATTGCTTTTACAGAGCATTAGAATACGAAATTGCAAGTTAAGAAATTACACACAATCTCCAAAAACTTTAAAGCAAAATGTTTAGTTAGATATCTTGGCTCTTTCGTGTATATATATATATATATATATATATATATATATATATATATATATATATATATATATATATGTATGTATGTATGTATGTATATATATATATGGATAATTACACATTTTTTTCCATGAATACATTCCTCAATATATCTATATGTATGACTTGAAGATGTGACTGTTATTGGCAAGATATCTTGATAAAATTTTTGTTATACTAGTTTGATGGTTGCGATGTCAGTTCATAGTAGTAATCAACCGATCAAGGAATTGGGGCATGTATGTAGTAAAGAACAAACAGTCATCGGTTGCCAAATTTCGTCAGTAGCGTTTTTTTCACGAGTATAACTATGCAATTAGCATAAATAGACAAATAATCTGCATATTCTCATTTGATATTATTCAGCAACGATAGTAATTCAAAACCTGAAAAAAATCCTTAATCATGACCTAAACTTATCACTCTCAAAAAGAAATCGGTTGGCCAGTGGAACAGCAAATTGTTTCAATCTGCTCTGTAGTTTGTAAGTATCCTGGCTCCCTGCTAATAAATTAGAATGAAAATTTGACCAACCATTAGGAAACTACCATGAACTTAACCCCCTGGATGTAAGGGGTACTACAATCGTATTCTAAGCAGGAAGCCTGTCTTTTTTTCCTTCTCTTATAGTGTTTTTTTTTTTTTAATAGATTTCACTTCTCATAGAGGCGTAGTGCCGTCAGTGTAAACACTACAGAAGAGTCTTTGCAGCATCCCTTCTGTCCTTAGCTGGTCTCACTTTCAAATCTTCCACTACACCTCTATCCCCACTTCCTTTCTTCCATTTTGCTATTTAAAGGCCGTTCATTAATGGCAGAAGCAGGGGACAGTGACATTGCCCTATCAGGCTGGACAATGCCCTAGATGCTGACCATATTACCTATGATCAGCGCCCAAGCCCCTTCTCTACCCAAGCTAGGACTAAGGAGGGTCAGGCAATGGCTGCTGATGACTCAGCAGATAGACCTACGGGCTCCACCAAACCCCCCATCCATAGTAGCTCACAAGGATGGTGAGGTTGCAGTGACCAAAGGAACTAACGAGTTTGAGTGGGACTCGAACCCCAGTCTGGCAATTACCTGCCAAGGACGCTACCACCCGGCCATTCAGTCTCTTTTAACTTTTATCTCGGTGCAGCTGAGAAGTTTTCTCCCAAGTTGGTGGCCTTTGGTGCTGAATGGCCTCTCGGGCCCCAGCTCTAGATCAAAGGGTACAAATTCATAAATCAAAATAGATTTCACTCTTCTTCTTCCAACGTGTTTTCTTGCCCCATTAAATCTATTTTCTTGGTTTTGTAGAGAAAATTTTCATGTGTTCTGCTTTTTATAAGAAAAAGGCATTTTTTCATTTATTCATAATTGAATAAAACATTGAATTTGAATAGATCAGATAACGGTTATGAAAATTAACTTTCTTTTTCATTAAAATCCAAAGATTAGAAGAAAGCTACAGCGTTCATGATTAAAATATACCATTAAAGGAAGGAAGTAAGAGAGGGTCCGGCAACTTTGAATTGCCATATAACTGTAAGGGCTGGAATTATTGGCGTTGCAGTTGTAATCCTCATGGGAGGGATTATCATAATTCCTAAGACTGCCAACCAAATGTTCGTGTAGATTTTATATGGAACCATCCAGGATTAAATGGCTTTTCCAGTATTCCTGCCAGGAATCCTGGCACGTCCTTTTCCACGTCTAACACAATCAACATTTTCCTCTGCAGCAAATAAAATAAAAGAACCCTCTTAACTCATCTACCTTGTACTTCCATCTCCCCCATTCCTCAGTCCTCAGTCCCAGTCACCCCTCCTTCCCCGCTTGCCCTCCTCCCCGTTGTGGTCCTTCCCTGCCCCTCTCCTTGTCATCCCAAAACGCGGACAGCTCCATTAGTGAAAATCTCACATTACACGCCACGAGGAGGCGGTGGAGTAGGCGGAGATGGCAGAGGAGGGTGGAGGAAGAGATGCTCCATCAAGGAAGGATATTTCTTAACAGATTTCTCCAACTCGCATTGCATAGATTTATCCCTTTCTCTCCACTCCAAACGTAACTGAAACCAGGCCACCACCAGAAATCAGAAGGCCGAAACAACTTTACTTCTTCGTGGAGTTGTGAATTTAAATCACCCGGTCGCTCTTTTTTTTAACTGCTGATGGGGAAGGGGGCGGGGAGGTGAATTATGTGCTTGCATTTCTCGAGTTTCGAAAAGGGATAGTTTTGAAGATCAATTGAGAAGTAATGTCATGGAACATCTTTTATGTAAGGCGGATAAGATTTTTCAATAATAATTATGCAATTATTGCAATGGGATCTCTGTGCGTAGTAGGTAATATTATAGAGAAATCATAGTACATGCCAGCCAGGTCGAGAAAAGGAATGCAATTCTAATAAATTTTATTTTTCAAAGGCAATTATAAAGAACCGTTGTGACTTTGAGAATTTCAGCATTCACTTATTGATGATCGCCACCATCACCTATAATTTTATATGAAATTAAGACCCAGCTTAATTATTATTATTTTTATTACCATTACTTGCTAAGTTACAACCCTAGTTGGAACAGCAGGATACTGCAAGTCTAGGGGCTCCAACAGGGAAAGTATCCCGGCCAGTGAGGAAAGGAAACAAGGAAAAATAAAATATAATTAACAGTAACAACATTAGAATGAATATTTCCTAACTATAAAAAGGGTAACAAAACGATAGGAAGAGAAATAAGATAGAAAACACTCAAGCAAGAGCACTCTAACCCAAGACAGTTGAAGACTACGGTACAGAGGCTATGGCACTAAACAAGACTAGAAAACAATGATTTGATTTTGGAGTATCCTTCTCTTATAAGAGCTGCTTACCATAGCTAAAGAGTCTCTTCTACCCTCACCGAGAGGAAAGCGGCCACTGAACAATTACATTGTAGTGGTTAATCGCTTGGGTGAAGAACAGTTGTTTGGTAATATCTCAGCATTGTCAGGTGTATGAGGACAGAGGAGAATGTGTAAAGAATATGTCAGAGTATTCGGTGTATGTGCAGGCAAATGGAAAATGAACCGTAACCAGAGAGAAGGATCCAATGTAATAGTCTGGCCAGTCATAGGACCCTATAATTCTTTAGCGGTAGTATCTTAAGCAATTGGTTAAGTGACACTGTCGTGTGCCTTATCAGTATCATAACGTTAAGGTAGACACTGCAAAATTCTAAGCCACTATTTCTGTCTGCCATGAAAACAAAAATAGCTGAGAAAAGCAATACTCATCATTATGAAGATTGATTGATTGATTGATTTGAAGTTCTCTGGCATCCTGACATCGAAGGTCATTGACGCCGTATGAAAATTGAAGCAGTGAGATACGGGAATGTGATAAATAACAGAAACCAAAATTACAATCGAGCATTCATTTCTTAAGTATAAATTATAATGGAAGAATAAAAAGAGATACCGTTTGACCTCTATTGCTTGTAAAGAAAAAGGAAAGAGGTGAAAATAGATCTTTCATCTGTTCTCGTTGCTACCCGAACGTAAAGTACATCGCAAGTGAAATATCCATTTCCCCGGGAGTCTTCGCTTGACCTTACTCGCGTTGTTGAATTCCGTCGCCAGTTCTCCTGATTACCGTCGTGTTTTAACACCACCTGGTGGTCATACATCTCCTAACCTTATGCATCCATTATCAATACCAATGAAGTAGTCAAACCCTCACATCTAACTTTTTTCGTATTTAATTTTTAGTGGGAAATGGCAAGAACTTGGAAGGAGTGTTCAGGATTTCATCTTTTATAGATATGTATTATTTTTTACGATTAAGCCTTTTCTACCAATAGCAGTGGTTCTCGCAAAAAGAAAAACAAATCAGTCACTGCCATATTCAGGCTTTAACTTTTGAATTCTGGAAGAACCCCCATGCAAAAATTTCCTTAACCAAAACACTACATACACCTGGAAAAAGGTTTACTCAACTGCTTCAACAACTTGATGAATCCCTTTACACACATTACACACGCTCATGGCTCCTGTAGTTTAAGGATCTGCATTTCCAGTATCTTTTGCACAGCGTTCATCCTTGCCTCCTACTTCCTAACGCCAACGAATTATACTCTACCTATCTATTGTCGTTTTTTTTCATTGATCCAATCATCACAAAACACGTTGATCTATTCTCCCCTATAGTAACCATTTTAACACGTCTGAGTGTCTCCACATGATACGCTTATAATTGTTCTGACAGCACACACACTTAGCATGAATAGCTTGAAGGTTGTGTCTTTTCAACATCCAGACTTTACTTCCAAAAAGTAGAGCTGACTTAGAAATCCGTTCATACATTCTCACTTTGGCATTTACAGACACTTTAATTTTCTAGCAAATCTTTTGTTACCGATCCTGTTATATTTCTTGCTTCTATTATATGTCTCGTATCTTCTCTTTCTCCCGTTAGCCATTAGAAATACTTCCAGGTACCTAACATTCATCACTCCATCCTTTAGATTTTGTCTTTACCCTCATAACATCAATCTTGCTCACATTTACTCACAACCTTTTCCTCTTGCAGACACTGTCCATCATTATCACCAATTTCAGCAGCTTCTCTTCACCATCCTCAGTCATTGTTATATTCTCTCTGAACATCAACAAATCCACTTTTTGCAACACATTCTATTACATACTGCATCGCAACTTTGCTCTTCTTTTAAATCTGTGGATATTTTATTTGGATAATTTGAAGTAGAATCCGATTCGACTGGCAATTGAGCACCATTATTGAGTCATGAGGTGTGGTGTACCTATGATACACCTGTTTAGAGTTTCCATAGTCTGTGGATGACTGGAATGAAAGTGACGCCGGTAGATACAAATCAGTAAATCATTCGTTGACTTCATTAAACGACTTTCTGTGGAATATTTTCTCATGCTCATGTTTTAGATATTTTATAATGGTCTAATTGTTATGTGATTTAAGCACTTGGTACATTTCGCTTTGTTGTGCTTTTCCCTGTCTACAAATGCAAAGTAGAATTCGTAATATCTTCATTTTTTCCCTACAAAATATTGTCTCTAATTTGAGCGGTAAAATAATAGTGCCCCGGTTTAGGGAACATCTAACTAGCCTGACAGCGACAGGTTTACTGCTAATTATTTCAAAGCAGTAGCCTAGCAGGCTTTTTAATTGCTTATATCCTTCCTACCATTATTTCTTATTTCTGCACATGGACTCTTCATAGAACCTTTTATTTTGCTAATTTAGCCCGCGTTTCAAAATAAGCATACGTCGTTGATATATATATAATATATATATATATATATATATATATATATATATATTTATATATATATATATATATATATATATATATATATATATATTTATATATATAAATATATATATATATATATATATATATATATATATATATTTATATATATATATATATATATATTTATATATATATAATATATTTATATAATATATATATATATATATATATATATATACAATATATATATATATATATATATATATATATATATATACAATATATATATATATAATATATATATACAATATATATATATATATACAATATATATATATATACATATATATATGTATATATATATACACACACACGCATACACACACACATATATGTATATATATATATATATATATATATATATATATATATATGTATATATACACACACACACACACACACACACATATATATATATATATATATATATATATATATATATATATATATATATATATATATATATATATATATATATATATATTAATTACATTCGCAAAAAACATTGTGGGAGAGAAAATCTTAGTCAATAGTAAAGGAGGATGGGCGTAGTCAAGAGGAAGGAGAAAAATACCAGTAAGAAATATGTGAGGAAAGGTGAGCGAGAACTGAGGAAAGTGTAAGTTTTAAAGGATAAACAAGTTAATATTAGGGGAAAATATTCTCATAGAGGATGCTGTTCGGACTGATTGGGTTTCTGAAATTAGTTAAGTATTTCTGTTATAAGTCTTAGGTTCTCAATCATTATTGTCCCTTGCTCCTGTGTGTTATGTTTGTTTCATTCTATTTATTCATATGACAAATCCAAATTTTTAATTTTCCATCCTAATCTTGTTCATCTCTGAACAAATAATATAGTTACTTCTATGCAAATTGCCTGCCCAATAAAAAGAATACACACTAATAAAGTGAAAGTTGAATAACTTTTTCTGTATCATTTTTTATTTTGAAGTAACCCACTGAAATATGAATGTCATCAGTAATATTCATGGAATTTATTAAGCAAAGACTTACAAGAATATATTGAAAAAATGCTAATAGCTTCCAATTTCTAATATACCCAGAAGACCCACATCAGTTTATCGTCAAAGTTTTCCGGTAAGATCTGTTTCCGTTTTTAGAATATTGTTGTCGGTGAGAGCATTGTTATAACGCCAAGTCGTTTATTATGCTTGTAAAATATCACCCAATGCTGTTTTTACTATCTTGGCCATTATTGAACGTTTGTTCATAAGTTAACAAGCAATGCAAATTCGTCAAACACATGATATTTAACACTATAAGAAGTGCGGGGTCTATTTTATTTTTGACATTGGCACCTTGACCGTATTTTTCTTTTAATTTCATGTGTATGTGTTCCATATTAATTGAAGTACGCAGAAATTCAGTATGCAATGTTAGTAGATTAAAAGTTCTCATAATCGTATAGTTTAGCCTCTTGCAGCAATGTCGGAAGAAGACTTAGCTAATTACAAAAGCGTTTTACCGCTCCACTCAGGACCACATTTATGCAGCAGGTGCAAAAATTAGTTTTTATTGGTGGTCCCTCTCTCATTTAATATGAAAAGAGTACACCCACTCTTAGGGTAGACCCGCGTTTCCGCGAATAACTATATACAGTATATTATGCAAAGAATATCATTTTTAAACTTTAGTTCAGGAAAACGTTTTACCTGTTATTTAAGGGAAATGTGTGTTTTTTGAAATTATGGAAATGAACGTTTTAGGGTGAGTTACCCGGTTATTTTCACGATGCGGGGACTGTGTTTTCAAGGTCGGGGGAATTAAAAGGTTAACGTTGTCACGATGAGGAAGTTTGGGAACTTTCGGCTTGAGAATGTGGGAACTTAACGTTATCGGGATTAGGGAATTAACGTTTTCGGTGATGGAAATTAAAAACCTTTTTAAGTTAAGGTATATTCTACTTTGTGACAATGATCTTCGCAAATGTTAATGGAAGGGTTAGAGGGTAAAGGAAATCATAAATCCTATAAGTCAAATATAATAAACACATTAATAAGAATATAACGATCTAACAGGAAAACTTAGACAAACCTAATTAGTGCAAGCCTGTGTAATTTTTTTTTTCAAAATGTTTTTTGTTCACTAAACTTTACATTGCATGATTTTTTTTTTATGTAACCCAATTAACATAAGTTAGCAAAGAAATAAATCTTATTTATAGGAAAATAATATGAGTAGCGGTAGACTAAATGTAACATTTTAATTCCAATTGCTATATTAGGTGTATAATAAGATAAAAGTGAAAAGACTCGCAAATTATAGTATAAGAAGAACACAGTTTTCCCAATAATAAAAGGCTACTTAAATTCCCAGCTATGTATATGTTAACAATACGCCCACGACAAGTTTGCATAATGCTAAAATTGGAGAAGGCAAAAGAAAACGGCACATTTCATCTAGTGACTCCCTTCAGTCACAGAGGAGTTCGCCGGTCTCGTTTCGGCTCCTTTTATTCTATTTGGCATTGCTGCAAATTGTATTCCCGGCATTGCGGCCACTTCTGTATTGTTACCTTGCTGTTGATATTTTCGCGAACAAGCCTCAACTGACTCAATATTCTCATTCGCCTCTAAATGGTATTCCCTCCCCAGGCTTTTTTTTTATGATGATAATAATTGTTGTTTTCTCTTACATGTAGTGGCTACAATGAACACCATGTCGCAATCACTGTAAAAAAAAAATCCCATAAATGCAATCAGATATATGAGATCAAATATAAAATAGATAGGTAATTAGAATAGATAAAAAAGAAAATGATCTCGTTTCATTATAGACTAGAAATTGTCATGCGTAGAAAATGTTTATAAGAACGTTCGTCGGCAACACGTCAATCAATCTTCTTTAAAGGACATCTTTTACTTCTATGATATTTTTCGTCCAGTCAAATTAACTGATATTTCCCCCAAGCACACCACCAATTCCAGCAGAAACGAAACCTGTTGGGATTTGTTTAGTAGGATGTCATTCAGGATATGCGATAAGTCGCACAAAATCTTTTTGGTGGAACAATATTTTTTTTCGGGTTTGAACTTTAGGATTTTAGGAGTAGACGACCTAGTTGCAGAAAGGCATAGCAACACTTCTAATGAAGCTATCTAGACATTTTTGGTGTTCTAACATGTTTTTTTATTATTTTTTTTTTTTGGCAACCCTTAACCAACGTTGTATGTGCTTAACAAGTATTTGATTCAAAGGTTGGGATATTTGAGCTGCATGTATGACATCACTATAGGTAATAATATTCATAACCATATGTAGGTTTTCCCATAATGTCGGTCTTAGTCCTATATCAGTAATCAACCATGGTCATAATGGCATAGTTAAAGTAATTCTTCAAAGTAAATCCGGTATTGTAGTGAAATCGGGTGATGTTTTTCACTGAGAATGTAAGAAGACATTTTGTCATATGAGTTAAATAGAATGGCTCAAGCGGAAAAGTTGAAATAAGCGATAGATATAACGTAAACACATCTGGTTTTACTATTGATACCTTCCAGATATATCCCGAATAGCGCGTTAAATCCACCAGTTATTGCTCAACTATTTTTTATTCTGTCTCTTATGTTTAGGAAAGCTCTTAGCGCTGCACTGAATTCATATCGAGATATGACGAAAATAATGATTCCCGATATCTGTTGATAGATCTGCTAAGGGTATTAATGTATCCGTTATCTAGCATAAATCTTCTTGTTGATAGGATATTTTATCAATAGTTGCCCAAAGGGAAATGGGATTCTTCGTGACTCATCTTCATCATACCATTGAGGTATTACAAAACTCCTTTTTGTGATTAGTTTGAGATTCCTCCTTCACCTAAATTATGGGGGCGATATTTGATAGTCATTTAAAAATTTATGCAACGGGTAAAGAAGCTAATGACAAAATGTTATTTGTAAAGTCAAAAAGACCTCACGCTATTTTATGGAGAACTCTTTACATTCACTAGTTATTGGCACTTTGGCAGTTGTGTTAAAACGTAACCAAAATATAACTGCGAACAATGAAGAACTTTAGCTCTCACTTTCCCAAATGTAGTTTCTCATCTATCGTGAAATTTCATTAAAAGTCTGTGTTGGCCATGACTCCCTTTACAAAGAAATCTGACAACGTTCCAGGTGCTATTTTGGCTCCAGCCGCTTGTGATTAGGCAAGCAAACTTTCCATTTTCTAAAATTGTGTGATCAAGCTAGGAAATAAACAAGGGTCAAAGGAAACCAATAACGAAAGGAATTAAGTCTGTTATTGATATTTACAGATTTTGCGAAAAGGTAAAAAAAAAACCCTTTTAGTAATCAAATGATTGACTCTTGAGACACACTGTCGAGTGTAGGTATAATAATAATAATAATAATAATAATAATAATAATAATAATAATAATAATAATAATAATAATAATAATAATAATTAATAATATTATTATTATTATTATTATTATTTTTATTATTATTATTATTATTATTATTATTAACTTTTACCTTATGTGAAAGAACAAAGGAACTCTTTCAACCGAGCCAGAGGGAAAGGTGAACTCATTACTTGAGGGAGTTTGTTCATGTTCCAGCCCAGCCAGTGACCCAGGGGTATAATATTCGTTTCGAATCACTAATGATAATAATAATAATAATAATAATAATAATAATAATAATAATAATAATAATAATAATAATAATAATAATAATAATAATAATAATAATATGATTATTGTTATTATTATCATTATTATTATTATTATTATTATTATTATTAGCTAAGCTACTACCCTAGTTGGAAAAGCAAGATGCTATGAGCCCAAGGGCTCCAAGAGGGAAAAATAGTCCAGTGAGGAAAGGAAATAAGGAAATAAATAAACGATATGAAAGATAATGAAAAATTAAAATAAATTATCTTGAAGACAGTAACAACATCAAAACATATTTCATAGATAAACTATAAAGAGACTTATGTCAGCCTGTTCAACATAAAATCATTTGCTGCAAGTTTGAACTTATGAAGTTTTTAAGGTACGTTTTGCATGCAGCGATTGTTGCGATCATCGCTCAGCGATCATCGCTGAGCACTTATTACATTTATTCCTATGGGGCTGTTTTGCAACGAGCGACTATTTGGAGCCAGCGATGATCGCTCACGACTGTAGCCGTAATCGCTTGCTGCAAAACAGCCCCATAGGAATAAATGTAATAAGTGCTCAGCGATGATCGCTGGGCGATGATCGCAACAATCGCTGCAAGCAAAACGTACCTTTGCCGATTCAATTACCCGATTAGGAAGATCACTCCTTAACCTGGTCACAGCTGGAATAAGACTTCTAGGATACTGAGCCTCATGATGGAGAAGCCCTGGCTATTAGAATTAACTGCATGCCTAGTATTACGATTAAGATGGAACTGTCCGGGAAGATCTGAATGTAATGGATGGGCAGAATTATGAAAAATCTTATGCAACATGCATAACGAACTTATTGAACGACGTACCAGAGATTAATATCTAGATCAGGAATAAGAAATTTGATAGACCGTAAGTTCCTGTCCAACAAATTAAGATGAGAATCAGCAGCTGAAGACCAGACAGGAGAACAATACTCGAAACAAGATAGAATGAAAGAATTAGAACGCTTCTTCAGAATAGATTGATCACCGGAAATCTTAAAAGACTTTCTCCATAAGCCAATTTTGTGTGCAATTGAAGAAGACACATACCTAATGTGTTTCTTAAAAGTAAAGTTGCTGTCGAGAATCACACCTAGAATTTTAGAAGACTCATACTGAGTTAAAGAAACATTATTACTGCTGAGATCCGGATGTTGAGGACCCACTGTCCTTGACCTAATACTTTGAGTTTTGTTAGGAATAAACTTTCATGCCCCATAATTTACACTATGCACCAATTTTAGCTAGATCTCTATTAAAGGATTCGCCAACCCCAGACCTGTGAGTAACCTCACTTAAGATTTGCTCACAGCCTGATTCAGAGGCAAAGTCATAAGCTCTTAAGCCATGGCTATCTGTAGGAGAAACAGAGCTTAACCACTCCCTATGGTGAGCAATGAAATCCCCGAAAAAGAAAAAAGAGGCCTTTTTATCATCTTGTATCTGAGCAATAATGGTAAGAAGACCATCGAACATAGAATCATCCATGTCTGGATTCCGGTAGATTGAACACAAATACAAGTTGTGATGCCTACCACAAACTTTTATTACCTGAATCGCATGACATCCACATTCATTGCAGGACTTTTGAGAAGCAGGGTACTCGGTCCTAATATATACCGCCATTCCCTTGGCTCTAGGGATGGCATCACGCTTCAAAATTATTGGCTTCTTGAAACCAGTTAATAGGAGCTCAGACGAGTGTTTCATATTAGAAACCTAAGTTTCTGAGTACAAAAAAATAACACAGTCTGGACGCAACTGTAAGATCTTGAATATTTGCATGAAGACTACGAATATTGCAATACAGTAGATGACATTGATGAAATCTAGGAAGAAATAGCCCCGGATTTTGCTCAATGTCTCACGACAGCATAAGAATTAATGGTAATAAAAAAAATTCATCATACTTAAAAACTGAATTAACAAGAATGGTAACAAAAAGAATATGTACAGAAATATAAATAAAGTGATTGATCAAACCCATAGACTATAGAAAAAAAAGTTGGAAAAACTGGTCAATATGGAGGAGCCTATACACCTTGCATGGCTAAACACCCTCTAGGAAAGCCAATTCAACTGAAGGGATGACGGTAAGGAAGGTTTTGTAAAGAAAAAGAAGCAAATAAGGAAAAGACAACCTCTGGATAAGCTACCAGGCATCCATGACACTTCTGTTTAGACTGCCCATCACATCATTAAAAAAAAACAAGAGGAAGAAAAAATATTAATATAGGATAGTATGCCGGAGTGTTACCCTCAAGCAAGAGAACTCTAACCCAAGATAGTGGAAGACCATGGCGCAGAGGCTGTGGCACTACCTAAGACTAGAGAGCAATAGTTTAATTTTGGAGTGTCCTTCTCATAGAAGAGCTTCTTATCTTAGCTAAAGAGTCTCTTCTACCATTATCAAGAGGAAAGTAGACACTGAACAATTACAGTACAGTAATTAGCCCTTTGAGCGAAGAAAAATTATTTGGTAAGCTCAGTGTTGTCAGGTATGTAAGGAAAGACGAGAATGTGTAGAGAATAGGCCTGACTATTCGGTGTATGTGCAGGGAAGGAAAAGATGAGCCGTAACCAAAGAGAGGGATCCAATGCATCACTGTCTGGCCAGTCAAAGGAACCAATAACTCTCTAGTTGTAGTCGTATGTAAGATACTAAGAATAATTAAAGCTAAGGCACTTTATTTCAAGATTCTCTATGTCCTCTGGACAGAAACTAAATAGTATACTTGTAGAAGAAAATAAACTCACTGGAAAAAATAAAGTCGGTATCATTAAGCCTCATATTATTTTCACCCTTCTTTAGAATTTAACCTTGGACGATTTCGAACATCGGTCTTAAAATTTGCAACACGAAAGGATTGCGATAGGGACTGCTAATAGACGTCCACATCTGTAACTTTAGCCAAACACAAACTCAGCTTACTTCTATCTTAGTATTCTAATTTCACTGTGGTCACAATTTACTACCTGAATTACATTTATGTTCACATTCTGAAATCTTACCTTCATTTAAAATTCCTGTAGTTTGTACTTATGACTCTCACTTACGCATTAAGTCAAATGACCCCTTTCTCATCTGAAAAGGCCAGGACTGAACCATTTAAAAGACCCCTTTCTTATCTTGAAATGCCCGGATTGAGCCGTTCCTAGGCATGATTTTTGTTCCAATTGTATATAATTGCACAAAAAAGAGCAATGTTTCTTTAAAGGTTCAAAAAAAAAAAAAAAGTGCATCTGGCCTCTTAAAAGTGGTCTTGAATGCTAACGCTAAATCATTTTCTTTTCTTGAGTTTTATGTATTAACTCACCTGCATGTACTAATAAATTAATCATTGGATAAGTTTCCCACTTGTACACTAAAGTGTAATTGATTGTGATTTGGGTGGAATTGTGGACCGCCCACTCCTTTAACGCCAATAATGTGCTACCCAAAAAATGGTTATTCTCTATTACTTTACTGATATCTATGGAAAAAACCATCATCACACCTTCTGTACACAAAACTGTAATCAAACTCAAGCAAGCTCTCTAAATTGGCCTTTAAAAACTGGTGGATGACTTTCCTCTTATGAAAGGACAAATGCATTTCGCAGTTGTTTTTCCTTTTTTATCTTCTTTGCCAATTTTTGGTAGGTTATATCATGTATAAATGTATTGTTTACAGTTGTTTTAATTAGGGTTTACAATTAATACCTATTTTGTTCAATTTGTTTGATTGTTCTTATGTTTTTAATAAATGATTTTGAAGAAATAGCATATGATGCTTTACAGAAAAGAAAAGTGAGTCAATGAGAATTGGATTGTGTAATGTAATCTTCATTTCATAGTGAAAATATTCGTAAGATTCCCCTGCACTGTCTCTCTCTGTCTCTCTCACTGCACAATATAGAATTCAACGGTAATAAAGTAGTGTACAGCTGGGAGTTGACACGAATTAAATTATATTTTATTTCAAAAGATT
Source organism: Palaemon carinicauda (assembly GCF_036898095.1). Classification (NCBI taxonomy): domain Eukaryota; kingdom Metazoa; phylum Arthropoda; class Malacostraca; order Decapoda; family Palaemonidae; genus Palaemon; species Palaemon carinicauda. The sequence goes on from NC_090725.1 coordinate 181,353,708, forward strand.
TCATACGTATCAATAATCCATTATATCAGTTAAAATCATCACTGTCCTTTAAACGTATGACCACAACAGTAATCTCATATTAATATATTTTATTACAATGAAATAAACTACTAGGCAATAAAGTTTTATTAAGCAAAGGACTCATTTGTTTTGTATAAACACTGGGAGTTTGGAGAACTCACATTTGTGCTTCCTGCTCATGCAATCAGATGACTAATGTGAAGATGCAGGCATAGCATATGACAGTAGGCTATACTTTATAAGATATTAAATGTGTGTGTTTTTTTTAAAGTAGAAATATGGAATAGAAATATTGTTTTCCTAGATTTTGAAAACAGGCTGTACTCATATTGCTCCTATTGTTTATGTTATCTTATCTATTTACTATTCCCGGCTTATATATAAAAATCTACTGAACTGCTAACAATGAATTTGCATTTATCTATAACTTTTTCATTGATGAATAACTGTAAAGCGAGAAGTAGTTGTTATTCCTTATTGAGTTTAGTGCTATTGTATGGCTTACGTTTATCAACACAGGTATTTTCCTCAAAGTTTTCTGGTTAATCTTGTGATTGTATAAGGAAGTAACTGGAAGGGTGGCAGTGCGTGGGTTTCGTTTTGGCTTAAAAGCCAAGAGAATGTGGATAACTTAAAACCTCAAGTTCCCACCAGAAATGATTCGCATAGTAATGCTTAGTCTACCTATGTGAAATGAGAGGTGGTCCAACGGGAGCGACCTGTTCTCAGATTCATTAAAAATTTTCCTTCATTATATCGTCCCAGCCAACTATAAACTGTCCCTCTGTTTATTTGAATTTGATGAACAATATCTTTCAGGGAAACTTCGGATCGATGGAGCTCAGTTATGGGCGTTTCTGATTGATGCTGGTGAAAGCAACATTGTTTGAACATTCTCGCTTGTCAACTGGTTCTGTCACACAATTAGTCGTCTGACCTTTCATTTTTCATTGGCCTCACATCAGCTGATTTTGAAGGCTCCTTACAAATGCTTCCTATGATCCCCGTTCCCCCTTTTATATAAAAGGGGACTTTAAACCATTAAACAATAGTTTTGCACAGACAACATTTGCTTGGCCAATTCTAGTAATTTTGTTTCTCTGCCATAGGCAGAGATGGTAAGTTACACTCACAAATGGCGTTTGTAGAATGTTGGCTATGTTTATATAAAGATAATTGATCACCGAAAGTCTTGAAAAACTTTCCCGATAAGCCAATTTTGGTTTGCAGTTGAAGAAGAAAATGACCAATTGTGTTTCTCAAAAGTACATTTGCAATCAAGAAACATCTAAAATATTAAAGAAGTTGTATAGATCGAAAGAAACATTATCAATGCAGAGCTATGGATGTTGAGGAGCAACTGTCCTCATACTTTGAGTTTTATTAGGGTTCAGCTTCGTGACCCATAATTTGCACGATGCAACCCAAGATTCACATTTAGGATAGGAATTGATGCAAAGGGAGTAGCATCATGACAAACCATATGTCATGTGTATATGGTATGGAAAATAATGGACCAAGAATACTACCCATCAACAAGAAGTCCTTGCCATCTATTACTTAAAAATTCAATAATGATGTTATGTAAAGACCCACCTACTCCTGACTATTTGTATTTGAAAACAAGGGTCTTATGATTAACTTTGTTAAAAGCGGCACTAAAATCCAGGCTAATCATACGAATTTCCTGACCACAAGGGGTCGTATTTTTCTTTTATTTTTAGGTATGACAGCTTTTAATTTTAATGATGATTATATTTCTTTAATTTGTTATAAGATTTAGATTTTTTCCCATTCAAAAGTGTGTATAATAAATTTGTCCAGTTTTGACTCGTTAAAAACGAAGTTTCAAAATGTATCGAAAGCAATTTTCTTAAGAATTGAATATGATTTTTTTTTTTTTTTTCGTACAATCTGGACTTACATTACAGTATATCATAGAACTGATCTTGCGAACCATATTTCACCCGCTCTTTTAAGAATTTGATTTTTTTTCTCTTTATTAAGAATATTTTCATGACGAACATGAGAGTTACCAAGTAAGGACTTTTGAACTAAAATCTCTTAACTGATGTTGCAATTGATTTGAGCATGTTTGTAGTATCGGTAACAACGCATGCCAGTGAAGTGAACTGACACGAGTGTACTCCCATAGTTTATCTGTACTTCATCATATCGATTTTTATTTTATTTTTATTTTTTTTACGTTATTCATCTCCTTTGAGTCCTAGTTTCTTTTCCTATTCTGCACCCCTTTTCCTATCGGTACTCCTGTTTACAATTGTAACCTTTTGATTTTGATTGCGGGACATTTTTGTATTAATAACACTAATAAACCATCGTCTTCTGTCTTCAGTATGTGTAGGGCCTAGTACACGCTTACTCTAAATTCCAAAATGAAAAATAGAAAATAAAAATGTAATTTATGAGGTAGCCACAAAGTAATGACAGCTCTTCTGTAGAATCCCATATTTCGTAAGAAATCGATGACCCAGATTTTGTTCATTAGGAGACTGGGACACTTTGAACATGACTTCCATCTTCTTAGCAAAGAAAGTTTCCCTTTATTTACGAACAGGCAAATGAAAGGTCAGATGCTCTCATTATCTGATTCGTCGATATTTTTTTTTCGTATACATTTATTTGTTACACACACTCTCTCTCTCTCTCTCTCTCTCTCTCTCTCTCTCTCTCTCTCTCTCTCTCTCTCTCTCTCTCTCTCTCGTATTTTGGCTTTATGCTTAAATGTAATCTGATCTATAATTTCATTGTGAGTGAAAATACATGTTTGTTAATCATATGTGTTTTCTTAGATTTCTAGCACCTTGATATACACATTAGTCAAATACGACTATGATGTTCTTATGCTGTAATATTTGGTGTAAACAGTTCTCTGTACCTAGATATTACTGTAAATTTCATCTTTGTTGTTCAAGGAGATATGAAATTTTTAAGAAGATAATTGATTTGGGTGAGTTGTAAAGGAACATCTACATGACGAGTGGGTGTGGCTTACCGCCTATCCACTTGCAACTATAGTTGCGTCGTTAAAAGTTTAAACGTCAGTTCTAGTTTCGCCAAATTCATATCTTATTAAAGATCAAAGATTTGTAGTTGTATGGAGTAAATGCTGTTGGTGGTAATATGGGAAAAGAGGTAAGGAACAGAGTAGTTTAATTAAGAAATGTAGTAAAATCAGTTTAAAAGATTGGGAGCACATAAGTGTCAGAGGGAGATTTTGTTGGATTGCATTAAAGGATTGTTGAATCAACTCTCTTCTGTGTAGGTGAAATACTGTACGGGTGATGACTGCTAATGAAAGAAGAGAATGAAAACTATAAGTTAACCGTACACCATATTTATGGTGTAAGAAAATATGAAAGGATGAAAATATGGAGAAACCCGAAAGGAGCGGTAAAGGGTTAAGTGAGAGTGGAAAATGGCGATGTTTGAAATGGTAAAGTCATGTGGAAAGAATAGAGAACGAGGAGTAGGTGAAATGAGTATGAAATTTAGAAATGAATGGTGTGGAAAGAGGTGGGGGAAAGATAAGGTATGATTCTCCAGCAGGTGACAGAAGGTGAGCAAAATAAAGTCTGATGGTTCAGTGTGTCTATGGGGGTATCCAGGAACCTTCTCTGTAAACGTAGAAGGTGGTTAGCATTGTTGAAGTTTTGCGCACAGCCGTTTATACACCTTTCAGGCGTTAACCATCAATGTAGCTATGATCTATTTTACAAGGGAAATGCCTCAAGGCACTAGAAGAGTTGGAAAACCCAGGCCTACATGGCTCAGGACTATAAAGCGCGAAGTAGGAGATGATGAATGGAGAAGTATATAATTAAAAGCTCAAGACAGAGACAACTGGCGAAATATAACTGAGGCCCTTTGCGTCAATAGGCGTCGAAGATGATGATATATATATATATATATATATATATATATATATATATACATATATATATATATATATATATATATATATATATATATATGTATATATATATATATATATATATATATATGTATATATATATATATATATATATATATATATATATATATATATATATATATATATATGTATATATATATGTATATATATATATATATATATATATATATATATATATATATATATATACTGTATATATATATGTGTGTGTGTGTGTGTATTGTTACGGCTAGCGAATTACGTAAATTCCTGAGCTCCAAAACTCATCTGTTTTATTTTACAGAAGTCTGATACTAGAAATACACCGAGCTCTAAGAAAATTACGCAACTTCCAGACGGTAATATATGTGAACACTGAAAATCTAAAGGTCCATTTACTTTACCCTCAAAAGAAAACTGGGTGATTACTTTACGTGAACTATTCTAAAACCAATCTCTTACTTCGGTTCTTAATCAGGGGATAAGAGCAAAGCACTGAAAAAAAAAATATTGGTGATCCAAATAATACACACTTCACAAAAATAGATATATTCTACAAAAAATAACAGCAATTCAAAAGAATTAACACCAAAAATTAATCACATGAAATTTAAATCTGAACTAGACCTGAGACTTATAACATAACACTTCAGAAAATGATACAAACACTTGTTTTAATAGAAAATTCATTTATAGAAATACTTAATTTTGACAATTAATGAAAAGAGTTGACACTTTAACACTCTAATGAATAAACAAAAATGAAAT
>NC_090725.1:181363430-181390930 GCF_036898095.1 Palaemon carinicauda
TAAATGTCATAGTTTGAATAAAATCTTATTGTTACGATTTTTTTATAATAACCAGAAACCTATAAAGAGATTATATATTGCTATGAATATGTTTGTTATGTAATGTATCTGATGATATACCTGTTTGGTAAAGATAACGTTTTGTGGTAAAAGAGAGCATTTAATAGTAGAGTTTCCATCTTTGAAAAATAAGAACTATATTTTCTTCATTTGGGGAAAAGCTCTCTTGGCTTTAAAAGTGACTCTGTTTTATTTTTTTTTATTAGAATTTTTCCATTAGAAAGGTTTAGACTTATTTTCTGTGTAGAGTTTTGAGAAGCATATATCTTTTATATAATTTTGCTAAAGTTATGAAGTGTCAGTAATATTGTGAAAGAGAGATAGACATGAAATATGAGAGAAAAATATATAATCCATATTATGAAGCTCTTGAGATGGTCATTAAACTGGGATACCTATTCAAATTGGAAGTGTGAAATATTGTAATGAATCTGAGGATATCGATATCAGTACTTGCTGGCTAATATTTGGCATTATTTGTAGTAAGTAGAATTTTTTATTTGCACGTTTTATTTTGTTTTTATTGTATTCTTTCTTTTTAACAAGTAGTATCACCTGGTCTGTTCTTTAAAAAGTCGTTGCTTAGATACGTTTCTTTTTATTTAATGATAACCTATGCATGAACAGGTTATATATTTACTTAGAAATATGTGAAAGAGTAGTATTCATTTATGAAATGCCAGCGTACACTCTGCAGGTGAATGAGTGAGACAACCTTTACAGATCAATAAAAAAAATAAATGAACGTTGAAGTTAAGGACATCCTAAATAAACTTCGTGTAAATATTAGGTTAGTGTTGTTTAATTTTTGAAAATTTTGATAAAGTTTTCGATATTATAAACCCATATTTTATTCTATTACATTTTCTGCATCGTATCGTTTTTGTTGTAGTTAGAAATAACAATACTGATATTTTTTGTATAGTTACTGTTGTTTTCGTTCTTTTTGTTGCTATTGTTTACTCAAAGTTTATTTTGGTTTTAATATGCCAAATTTATCTACTAAGTCTGGTCATCCTTAAGCCTTTAATAGTAAATTGAAATATTAATTGTAATAGTAGTAGTAGTTTGTCTGAGCTCTTCCTGGCTAGTGTTATCGAAATCACCATTGTAGCTTCTACCAGTGTTATGTCAACAATAAAAATGATGGTAGTAATTGTAAGTCTAGTAGGACTAGCAAGAGACGTTGTTGTAGTAAATATCAAGTTATCTCTGTTTTAAGTTACCCACGAATATTTATTGGTGAGGTTTTGCGAATCGACTTAATCCCCTTGAAGTACCTTGGAATTGACGGTCATTTTCCCTATTCCTAAAACGCATTTATTCCTTTGCCAAAGCTCAACGGCAGGATCAAGGGATGGCGTGTTAAACGCCCCTTACAGTATACTTCCACGAATCATTAAAGTCGAAGTGGGTTGTATCAGTCTCGTAACCAATAATGGCATACACAACAACCTCTGCAAGAAATTCTTTTAGTACTGAAAATGTCAAAAAATACGTTTAGGGTGTATACGCACACAAATGCTCAAACGCTCTAATAATTTGTATCTACTATCTCACTGTTATTGACTGATTGATTATGTTAGTGTGTTGCAGCACACCCTATTAACACAATTACTTTCTTTGAAACTATTTCATTAAAATGCCTATCCTGTATATTGACTGACTTGGTATAATAGTATGACGTTTGACCCACCATTGTCAAGGTAGTTGGCCTTAACACACTCGAAAATCGCATTTATCGAATATTGTATAACACTTAAACGGTGTTCCCATTGCCACCCAATTTTTCCGCCTCCTTGTGTGGCGCAGCGCCCGATAATTAATGGAATCCGAAATCGATGAGCTGTTTGGATCCGGTGATCTCAACTCGATTCCTTATGTTTCGAGATTCCATGTCTATAGTCATAGCCAGCTAATCAGACTCTCTCTCTCTCTCTCTCTCTCTCTCTCTCTCTCTCTCTCTCTCTCTCTCTCTCTCTTTTGTCTTACGCTGCTTCTCTTGGTAGCATGGTAACACTATTTTCACAACCCAGTTAACATTTGATGTATAATAAATATTTGTGACCCATGAAGTACATATTATATAGGGCCACTTCAGCAATAAGGCATTGAATTTTTACAAATGAAGACTACTATGAAATGAATTTAGTGCAAGTTTAAACATTTAACCTGAACCTGTTCGGTCCCCCGAACGATGAGAAGAAAAACGGCATTGGTATGTTTCCCAGAAAATCCATAGTAGCTCTGTTGTTAAAATTACAGAAAATAAGAGACAAGGTGTGAATTGGAGAACAGAAAGAGCTCCTTTGAAAATGTTTTTCCACATATAATTATAAAAACGGAAGGGACATCGATGAGGTAATCCCCCCCCCCCCCTCCTCACTCTCTCCATCTGACCATTTAATGAAGTTGTAGAGTATTCATCTTACAAACTGAATGGCCAGAATCAGGTTCCCGAAAGGGACGAGTAAATTCCGACATGCTTTTGATGACCTGAATAGTGATTGGGATACTTGGTTCTTAGTCAGCTGATGTACCCCGAGGCTGGGATATGGAGAGAGGAAAAAGGATAGAAAAAGAGGGAAAACAACAGGCTTGAGTGTTCTGTACTGTGCCAAAATACATAACTTAGAAACAGGATTGCCTTGACGATATATTCCTGAATCCGATGGGGTGGAACCATTCATAGTATTATGTTTGAAAAGAGAGAGAGAGAGAGAGAGAGAGAGAGAGAGAGAGAGAGAGAGAGAGAGAGAGAGAGAGAGAGAGAGAGAGAGAGATGCAATGCAAAAGTGTTTCTTGTGAATGAATTTCTTTTGTTCCACCTTTTCAAATTTGAATTTTATTTTTAACAAGAGTGGCTGTAGACCTGAAACTTGCTGCAGTCTCAAGAATCGACTTCCAAGAACGTTCCCTCAGCTGATGGTTTATAGTATTTTCCTCAAAATGAACCCAACTTTTCGTTTAAAATCTTTAACCAGGAAAAGAACAATATTTAATATAGAGGTTCGTGAAGCTTCGTGGGAAAACATCTTTATTCAAGAAAATTTCGTTGTTTATGTGTACAGAACAGTAGTCGATTCATTCGCCCATGTAAAAGTCCAAACCATTACACTGATATTTTCATGTGTTTTATGGAATGCCTTTCGAATAATTCATCCAATCCATCCCCTATTCTTTCCGCATTGTTAAACCATCAGGAAAAATCTAATTTATTCTTTTATCTGACCTAAAATTTTTACCTCCTTCCTGTTTCATCATATTTATCATTCTTAATTTTATTTTCTTGCACTACACATACTCCGTGAACAGTTTTTAATATAAACTTCCATTGTTTATTCATATTTTTTATTCAATATCCACGTTTTACCTGAAAATCTCTTAATATATTCCAACTTTCTCTTTCTTGAACACTCCCATACCCTCCTGCAACCATCCATGTCTCTTGGTTTCCAAGTTGATGCACCACTCTTTCTCCATAAATATTAACTACAATTGTTGGCCTTTGCACTTTAGTTGAACATTGAGGTGTCCATGTCAGTGCTGGTCTGTTCTAGCCAACGTGAATTGTCATAAATCTTTCTTGCGTATACTGAACATTAAATTTCGTGATATCTCTTGTTCATGGCGGATATAAACTCACCCAATATCCTCAGGTAGGTTTTATTTTAAAGAATTAAGAAATATTTCTAAAATCATAATACCCTCCTCCAAAAACTAAATCAAATTTCTCTAACAAATTACAAAGAATGTATTAACATACATTGTAATTCTCTTTGATGATCATACTTTGTAAGCACACTCCCTGATATGCATTTTTTAGTCTTTCAAAAGTTCATTTACAAAAATATCTTTTATATTATATATGTGGAAAGATGGTTGATGGGTTGAGTTCCAAGTGTTATGCATTTAACTCAAGCATATCCCATTATCACAGTTTCTGATTTAGTAACCATAATTTTAAGAAACGCTTCACTTGCCATGTGCTTCAGTACGTGAAATATTGCCTGCAAAACTTTTACAAATTTACTACATCATTTGCAAACCTTATGACACATAGCCACCAACATTCCATCCAGTTCTTTCTATCATCTCTCCCATTACACTGAGCAAAACTAAATCCACAAGTGAAACCATACAGTAATACTTCCCAGCAATACATCACCGTCGGCATATGATTCCGGGGAAGCTGATATTCGTCATTAAGGAAACACATTTTCTGCTATGCCATTGCCTCTCAAAATCTTTCAAAGCATTTCCATTTTGACTTTCAAATGGTTTCATTAAATCTATCAAACAAAAAAACGATTTTTATTCGGAATTTTACACCCATTTGTATCATGTCAACATAAAAGTTTGTTTTCTTTATCCTCGATCTCTTGCAAATCCTGCCTGTTAATCTTTTAATTTGGATCAATAGATTTTTTTATTCTGTTCTCTAGGATTTAACCATACTTGTGCAAAAATTCTTGTGGAGGGATACCTCTCCCATTTCCAAAATTCATTAAACTCCCCTTTTGGATGTTACGTAATTATCCCCATCTTCCAATCACTTGATTCATTTTCAGTGACCTATGTAACTGAAAACAGTATATGTAATGCTTATGCCGTCGTAGATGGTATGGGCCCACCACAGAAATTTATCTTACTCAAAAAGTATTTGAGTGTTTATAGTTTCAGAGGAAGAAGGTGCATTCATATTTATAGCCAGTTCTTCATAATATGATTGAAAAAAAGTAACACCATCCTCTGAAAACACCTATCCTTAATGTCCTTCTTACCTTTTTTTTAATATACTCTTTTCCTATACCGTGTTGTTACCATTAAGATTTCATGTTGGTATAGCATTGTCTGTTATCTTATTCTGTAAAATTTATAATTATTGAAAAAGTTTCTTTTTTTGTTTCAACACCTGGCTCTCAAGAACCTCCTATCAAACCCCATCCAAACCTGGTCTTCCAAGTAGTGCCTCTTGTCGTGTCTGGCACAACATTTGACCTCATTCTCTGAATTCGGATACTTTTGTTTTTGAAACTAGAGCAATCTTCATTGCCGTTTCCGGTTAAGCAATCTACTTTGTTTCTGTTTTATTAGTATATCAACCCTCATCTCAAATGATATTTTTCGTTTTTACTTTCTTGAATGGTAATACTTTTGTACTACCTCGTTAATATTACCCACTTCATCTATACTTATTTTATGTGTAGCAAAAAAGAGTCTGACATTTATCCTAAGGAATTTTGATATGTTTAAAAAAATTTCTTTCGTTGTGCTTTCTGTTTGAACTTGATGTCTCTTACAACTAACTGGTAGTTAATTCGAGCGTTAGGAACCATGTATATTCCCACAACTTTTTTCACTCTCTTTAATTAATGTGTCTGATTATTACATTAATGTAACCTATGGCAACCAATATATTCATCGTTGGTATATCTTGCAGACACTCGTAAACGAATTCCTTTTCCTGTTTAGTGGCAGCGTTTGTATATGCATAACTCGCTTGATTTCTCGAGTTTGCTTCTCTGTATTTTACAACTACCACCCGCATTTCCCATCACTTTCTAGATTTCATTTGACAAAGTTCTTCAGACATATCTGCTTAATACTAAGGTAACATCATCTCTCTTAGGCCATCATTTCTTCCAGACTCCAAGAATGCATTTCAATTCCTGGTTGTTTTATTCAATACCATCCTGTCGACTTGAGGGCTTTTCGTCATCTTTATGATCTGCTCAAGGGTGCTACCATTCACGTAGCAATTCTGACACTCGTCTTTGTACTAAGAAATTGGGAGATTTGTAGCAACTCAGTACTTCCAGGTGGTCCATGCTGTCTAATAAAACGTTATTGTTTTTTTTATAACTGGGCATTTTTTTTTTCATGTTCTGATTTCTTTGACACCTATCCCGGGTTGTTTGGTAACTAATTTGTCTTGATTTTAATAATCTTTGGTCCGAGTTTTCCTGATCCCCATTCTTACCACTTTAGAGATTCTACCATAAGTTCGATTAGGTCCAAGTGTGCCACATGCAGCTTTATCCCTTTACTTTCAAACTTCTCATATGACTTTCATCGCAAACAGCTGGACCACACACGCTTCCAGCCATCTTAGCCACTTAGTACTTTCTCTATCAAAACACCTGCTTGTCCTTGCACAATTCGAATTTTGTCATACACTTTTCGCCGTACACTATGTAGTGTTATTCCTCCATATAATTTGTATATTTTCTACTGTCACCTATATCTTGGTACAAGAAAACAAATATATCACCCATTCATTTGGAACATTTCCTTTATACAAGAATAAGTTGCACATTCTGGTTTGTCATTCAATCTTATTGTCATCCACGTACAGTAGGTTTTCGCTTGCAAATCCATTAAAATCAGGTGTCTTTCCAATCTTCGCCCTCAAAATTACCATACTTATATCCTCAACGAGCATTCCCTTATATATGATCATACTTCACAGCTTTTCCCACATTTGTATTGCATGTATATATGGGAATGAAATATCTAATATTCCTCAGGGTAGTATTCTTGGCCCATTATTTTTCATACTATATACACATGATATGGGATTTGGCCTTGAAAACAAGGTTGTTGTGAGATTGTTGATAGCAAATTTATTTTAGAAAAACATTCGGTCTGTTTCTTCTTCAATTTCTCAAAACAATGGTTTATTAGTGACGAATTGTTTTCGGAAGAATTTTTTTAATTCTTTCCTTTTGCCTTGTTTCGAGTATTGATCTCCTGTCTGGTGTTCAGCTGCTGATTCTCATCTTAATTTGTTGGACAAGAACTTGCGGTCTATTAAATTTCATATCTTTTGATCTAGAAAATAATCTCTGGGACTGTTTTTCAGTTAGCTCTTTATGCATGTTACATAAGATTCTCATAATTCTGACCATCGTTTGTATTCAGATCTTCCCAGGCTATACCATTATGTACGTAATACTTGATATTCAGTTGATTTAAACCAGCATGCCTTCTCCATCTTAAGGATCAATACTACACAGTATTCTAAAAGTTTTATTTCAGCTGTGACCCGATTGTGGAATAATCTTCCTAATCAGGCTGTTTAATCTGTTGAACTTCTGAAGTTCAAACTTGCATCAAATGTTTTTGTTATGTTAAACAGGGTGCCATAAGGCTATCTTCATCGATAACATTGTTCCTGACCTTAAAGTATTTTTAATTAATTTTTTATTACTTCTCATGTAGTTTATTTATTTCGTTAACTCCTTTCCTCTCCTGGCTGTTTTATTCTGTTGTAGCCTTGGGCTTATAGCCTCCTGATTTTCCGATTAGGGTTGTAGCTTAACTAATAATGATTATTTATATGTATATATATATAATATAATATTTATATATTATAATATATATAATATATATATATTATATATATTATATATATGATATATATAATATATATATGTATACACACACACACATATATATATATATATATATATATATATATATATATACATACATACACATACATGCATACATATATATATATATATATATATATATATATAAATATATATAATTAGAGAGAGAGAGAGAGAGAGAGAGAGAGAGAGAGAGAGAGAGTTGGTAATGTTACTCCATTGGGTAAATGTGTATGTGATAGCTCTAGCCCTACTGATTACTAGCCAATAACCACAACTGCCATATTGTGTAAGGTTTTTGAAAGTCTTAAGACAAAACGTCTAAATGGATATGCTGAAGTTAATCATGTGTTTACTTATTTGCAGTTTGACTTTTGCAATGATCTTGGAACATGTATTGCTCTTATTAAAATTTCCAATGATTTACAGAAATCCCTTGATTATGGTCATGAAGTTTGTATGATTAGCCTCGATATTGGTGCTGGCTTTGTCCTGGTTAATCATGAAGCCCTTGCTTTTAAATTTAAAAAGAAGGGCATAAGTTGAAATTTTCTTAACATAATTATTGAATTTTTAAGATTTAGATAGCAAAGAGTAATTGTTAATGGGTAGCAAAGAGTAGTCATTGGTGGGTACCTTTAGTGACTATATGAATGTAATATTTGGTGTTGCCAAGGGTAGTGTTCTCGCCTATTACTTTTCATATCATATATGCATACATGGGTTTGCCTAGAAAATAAGCTTGTTGTATATTGAGATGATGCTACTCTCTTTACAGTAGTACCATCTACTGAATGAAGACCTACGGTTGCTGGATCCCTTAATAAAGATCTAGCTAAAATTAATGCAAATTATGATGGATAAAATTAAACCTACACAAAACGAAAAATAGGATTGTAAATAGGCCGAGGAAGTTGGTTCATTAACATACAGATGTTTGCATTGCCAATGTCTCTTTAACAATAATACAGCTCAGTTAAAATTCTAGGTGTCGTAAATTTACTTTTGAAAACCACATTCTCTCTGTTTCTGTCCATAGTACCAAAAATTGTCATATAGACAGTCTTTTTAAGGTTTACGGTGACCAGTCTATTTGGAGGAAATGGTTTTAGTTTTTTTGTTGGACAAAACCTTGTGATATATTAAATTCTTGATTCGTAATCTCGATATTGATCTCTGTGTGATGTGGCTGTTAGGTGTTAACAGAGAGGAGGGGTGAATGCAAGTGAGTTTTATTCAGCACGACAACGAGCTTTTATACAGACAGTTGAGAGAAAGAATGACGCAAAATTCAAACAGTATAATGCATGCGATAGCAAGTTTAAACAGGGTCTTATTATCAGTGCAATGGAGAGGAAGAGAGAAAAAAACTATAAGGTTACAGCGTACAAGCGTGTATAAAACGTGTAGTACATCTAGCACTGTCATTCATTAAGTTCATCGAGCATGTTGCATAAGATTTATCATAATTCTGACCACCCTTTGTAATCCGATTTTCCCAGACTGCACCATCCTGAATTAGGTATGCAATTAATTCTAGCAGTCGTGCTTTCTCAATCACAAGGCTCAATGCAAAACAATATTCTAAAGTTTTATTCCGGCTGTGACCAGATTGTGGAATGATCTAGGAAGATCTGGCATTGAATCAGTGGATCTTGAGAAGTTTAAACTTGTTGCAAATACTTTTCTTTAAAAAGGTTGACCTAAGTATCGTTTCATAGGTCATATATGACTGATTTATTTTAAGCTTGTTAATGATCTGATCTTGAAATATTTTATAGTCTTATAATATTTTCATAAATATTGCATTTGTTATTGCTCGATTTCTGTTTTGCATCTGGTTACTTTCCCTGTTGGAGCCTTCGGGCTTGTAGCATCCACATTGCTTATCCTACTATACTTAGCGCAGTGTGGAATGGACCTTAAGGTAGGAGCCTGGTTTTAAACGGATTTTCCCACTAGTGGCATATCTCCACAGATCACTGGTCTACTAACTAACCCCTCACCCTTACTCCCTGTCTCTAAATAAATTGGTGTATTTTGAAATGAATTCTCTCTATTTTTCGTTTTTTCTATGAACTACTTGTTTACACTGTAGATAACTGCCTTAGCTTGGCTATGGAGGTCAAATGGCGAGCTTGAAGCAGGGAAATGGTCCATTATAAGATTATGCAGTGGCAGCATTTGACATATGAGCGTGGGAAGGCCCGCCCTCATATGCTATGTTTAAGATGGGGGAAACCTTTATACAGAAAACACTCCTTGAATTTTACCTCAAGGATGATGTGTAACTAATAATTTTTTATGCAATTTCGAAAATACACAAATTTGTAGAGAGAGAGAGAGAGAGAGAGAGAGAGAGAGAGAGAGAGAGAGAGAGAGAGAGAGAGAGAGAGAGAGAGAGAGAGAGAGGGGGGGGGGTTAATACTAAGGTAGACTGGGGTTAGTGAAAGAGGTCATGTGGGTGATCTGTGATGTGGCAACAGTGGGGTAATCCGTTTAAAACCAGGTACCCTCGCCTATCGTCCATTTCTCGCTCTATTGAGTATAGTGCTTTAGCTTGGCTAATAATAATGATAATAATAATAATAATAATAATAATAATAATAATAATAATAATAATAATAATTACTTTTCCATTGATACCTTTCAGAGATTGATCTTATTTATTTTGAAGTTTAAATTAATTGCAAGACTTTGAAATATCTTCTTCCCTGCCTGTAAGATGTAAGATTTTATTTCTCTTATTTTTTTTTTATTTTCCTTTATAAGTTTTCATATTTTAGTTATTGCGTTTCAAATATCTTATGGTTTATATCAAAAGGGTTATTTTTTGGCAATTTCGGCCGGTATTTAATCTTTTCTTGAGTTTTCTTATAATTATTATAATTTTATTAACATTGTTAGTTTTTAACTTCTTTCAAAACCTTTATTTGCTGTTATTGTTTTTTAAATCATGACTCCTTGCTCAGTCCTGGCATTTATGAAGTTGGTTAAGTGATGGAAAAGTTTAAATAGGTGAGGAAATTGAGACCCGTCTCCTTTCATTGTTTACTACATGTTGCTCAAAAAAGGAAGAAAGATTTCAGGGCTGTTGGGATTTTGATTCTCGGTGATACGCCCCGAGGATAAGCAGATATTCAATTCCGGAAGTTTGAAATCAAGAGAGAAAATACGAGGAGATCGAGGAATAATCTAAGAATATTCATCCATGTTCTGTTATTTTGATTCTTTTATTACAAAAACTTTTTATGAACTATGAGTGTCTCTGACAAAAAAAATATCGTATTACGCTGAATGTGTCAAGTAATTCAACAAGTAAGACCTCCATTTTCATATGTATAGTAAGGATTTTTATCCTGTATATGAAAATAGCGTTATTCTGAATTCTTTAAATGGAGAATAAAATGTAATATTTTCTATTTCCAAGTTTTGGGGGTTTAAGAATTTTTCAAAATTTATCTTAATATCTTTTCGATGTTCTGTTATTTTCTTTTCCTTCTAGTTCTTATTTACTACACCCTCTGGGCCTGTAATGCAAGTAGTAATACAAGTGAGGAGAGAATCTGATGGGGTGTCCCACAAGTATCAAGCATACCTCTGTTTATCTAAGCTGTGAAATATGTACCTGGTTGCTAATCACATTTTGTGGGCTTACGTTGCAGAAAGTGCTGACGATAAGGATGCCATTCTGTTGACTCCTCTGATTTGCTCTCGGTCACTCGAGTTAAACCTGTACCAACCGTGTGTCACACGATCGTACATAATTAATTTTGTATATATTATGCTTGTATCTTCGCTCTTCCCTCGCACTAAAAAGAACCAGAATTAACATGTCTGCGTTTCGCCTCTGTAACATTGTCTGTCTTGTGAACATGAAAATTCCTGTTGCCTTGGGCTTTTGTATATAAAAGAGAGTGTTCTATAATAAATTAACTCAGTTGCTTTCACACTGCCTTTGAGTTCACAACTTTCTCTCGGCCGTCACAAACCCTTTATTCAAATATCCGTAAGATATTATCAGATTTATGTGCAATTAACTGAAATACTTAAAAAAGAACATCTTTTCCTTTTTCATGATAACATTAAATTCAGCATTCTGTGGTGTACTATTTTAAAACAGATTTTTTTTGAATGATGTAAACTTTATTGAATTATAGGAAATTGAATCCTCCTACCTGGAGATGGGTTTTGTCCCCTTCTCCATAGTAATATCAATGAATATGAATAAATTGCAGAGTTATTTCCGACAATCTTAAGCAAAGCAAATTCAATTAGGATCAAGATAATGTCATTTCATGAGATATCATTGCGGCAGCTATACAGACAAGTTTTTTTTACATAGTCATGTAGAATTTGGGCTGGGGGGTTTTACTACCATGATTAATATATCATACACCTACTACTAAAGTACAGCTTACAATTGATTGAATTAAATCAGCCTTGGTGTAGTCGTTTCAGATACATGACACGAAAAAATTATTAACTGATAATATTTTATCTATAACGGAACCACAGATAACGTTGCAATGAAATGAAAGAATAAAATGGAAATTATTCGAAACAGCAGTGCAAATTTAAGAAGGGAAGAAGCGAAGCGGTTTGAGATCACAATGAGCAACAATTCGCTCCCGCTATTTTATTCAAGACTGGATATTTGAGAAGGGTGAAAATAACCTTTGATTTAAAAGATAAAAAAAAAGCAGTGTACATAAAGTACGTAACATGTGATCCTAAAGTTATTTTGTTAAATAAATTTTCGAATCATAGATCCATTCTACTTTCTTGTAGTCACAGTACAGGCAGGTCATTAGATTTGTGTATAAATTACTCTGTGAATTTGCTTCTCTTCTGCATTAACATTATCAACGAATAATGTTTCGTCCGGGAAAATATTAACGCCTAAGTTTCATATGCAAACGGGCTTTAAATGAGTTGTTTCACTTGGTGGGTCTGGAAGTCGGGGGAAACTCACTGGCAAGTGATTGATGTCTCGCCAGGTAAATCCTGGATTGCAGTTAGCTCTTAGGTTCCGACTTCTTCTAGAGCCTCTGGTGTTGTGATTAGTAGCGACATTGCCTTTCATTTGAAGAGGCTAGGGTTCAATCCCGGTGTGAGATAGACATTTATGTATGGGTTAGAGTTCTCTTGCTTGAGGGTACACTCGAGCACTCTATTCTATCTTATTTTTTTTCATCCTCTTGTTTTTTTTTTAAATGGTGTGTTGAGGAGGCTTAATAGAAGGGCCATGGATGCCTGGTGGTTTTCAAGACGATGCCTTATCTGATTGTATTTCTTCTCAAAACCATCTATACTGTCCTTCCCTCCCTTCAGTCGAAGTGGCTTTCCTGCAGGGTATTTAGCCTTGCATGTTGTATCGGCTACTCCATGTTGACCAGTTTTTCCGACTTTTTTCCGATAGTCTATGGGTTTGATCAATCATTTTATTTATATTTCCTTAAAACAGATTGTTTTTGTTATCATTCTTGTTAATTTAGTTGTTAAGTATGGTGTATCTTTTTTATTACCATCAATTCTTATGCTCCCTGGAAACATTGAGCAAAATCCAGGGCCAGAACGTCATAGATTTCGTCAATGTCGTCTACTGCATTGCAATATTCATGGTCTTCATGCGTCCAGACAGTATGATAGTGTTTTGTGCTCAGAAACTTTGGTTTCTAATATGAGGCACTCATCTGAGCTCCTTAAAACTGGTTTTAAGAAGCCAATAATGTTGAAACGCGATGCCATCCCTAGGGCCAGGGGAATGGCGGTGTATCTTAGGACTGAGTACCCTGCTTCTCATAAGTTCTGCTATGAATTTGGATGTCAAGAGATTCAGGTAATAAAAGTTTGTAGCAGGCATAACAACTTCTATTTGTGTTCGATCTACCGGAATCCTCACATGGATGATTCACTCTTCGATTGCCTTCTTACCATTATGGCTAAGATACAAGAAGATGATAGAAAAGCCTCTTTTGTCTTTGTTGGTGATTTCAATACTCACCATAGGGAGTGGTTGAATTCTGTTTCTCCTACCGATCGCTATGGCTAAAGAGCTTTAGACTTTACCTCTGAATCAGGCTTTGAGCAAATCTTAAGTGAAGCTACTCACATGTCTGGTAACTTTTGGGACCTTGTATACACCGACTCCCCTGGCGTTATAACAGGTAATGTTGGTTCTCCAGTTGGGACATCTGATCATGTCTTGATTTCATTAGTAGTGAAGACTGAGCAGCATGTTCCTGATGTATCTTACTTATGTAAGATTTATATGAAATCTCAAGCAGACTGAAATGGGATTTTGAATGATCTTTTGGTCTTCAATTGGTCACAATTGTATAGTAGTGTTGATCCTGTAGTCTCTTTGAATGAGAATCTAGTCAACATAATTGATAGGCGTATCCCTTCTCGTGTACACAGGTACCAAGTGAAGGACAAACCATGGTTCAATGATGATTGTAAACATGCTTATTTGGGGAAGCAGGAAGCATATCATCTTTGGAGGGGTAACAGATCAGATTTGACCTGGAATAACTATACTCATCTTAGTGCTTTTGCTCAAGCTTCAACTGAAAAAGAATACAATTTAACCATAAAAGAAACCCTTTTTGGTACAAACCAGGAGCATAAGTGGTGGACTACCCTCAAATCTGCACCCTTTGGTGTAGATGCAACAGTTCCTCCTTTACTTAAACCAGATGGCTCTGTCACTCACTGTCCAAAGGAAAAGGCAACCCTTTTGACAACTGTGTTTGACAGCAAGCAGAGTAATGATAAACACGGACTTCCTCTTTCCTGTTTTCCTGAGGCTAACCAACTAGTTTAGCTTTTCGATCTCGTGAAATTAAAGTTCTGTTGATGGACCTTGATACTTATGGAGGTGTAGACCCAAACGGTATTTTTCCTTTGTTTTTTATAAAGACTGCAGATTTCTCAACTCCAAAGTTATCTGTTATTTTGCGCAAGGTAGCAAGAAGAGTTTTTTGTTGGAAAATTGGTAATGTTACTCCTCTATGTAAATGTGTTTGTGGTAGTTCAAGTCCAACTGATTACCGCCCAATATCCATAACTCCCATATTGTCTAAAGTTTTTGAACGTCTTCTGGCAAAACTTCTTAATAGGCTTGCTAAAGGTAATCATCTGTTCCCTAGTAAGCAATTTAGTTTTCGTAAAGGCCTTGGAGCATGCGATGCCCTTTTTACAATCTCCAATGCTGTACAGAAAGCCCTTGATTGTGGTCAGGAAGTTTGTATGATTGGCCTTGATTTTAGTGCTGCCTTTGACCATGTTAATCAGGATGCCATTGTTTTCAAACTCAAACAGTTGGGAGTGGGTTGGTCGTTTCTTAGCATCATTATTGAATTTTTAAGTAATAGATCGCAAAGTTGTTGTTGATGGGCGCTATAGTGAGTATAGGAATGGGATATCTGGTGTTCCTTAGGGTAGTGTTCTTGGCCCATTACTTTTCCTACTATATACACATGACATGTGGTTCGGTCTAGAAAACAAGCTTGTTGCATATGTAGATGATGCTATTCTCTTTGGATCAATTCCATATCCTGAATGTAGATCTGAGGTTGCTGAATCCCTTGATAGAGATCTAGCTAAAATTAGTGCATGGTGCAAAATATGGGGTATGAAGTTGAATCCTAACAAAACTCAAAGTACGATTGTAAGTAGGTTAAAGACTGTGGCTCCTCAACATCTTGATCTCAGCATTGATAATGTTTCTGTAACTTTGTATGACTCTTTTAAAAGTTTAGGTATGATTCTCGACAAAAAATTTACTTTTGAGAAACACATTAGGTCTGCCTCTTCTGTTGCACAAAAAATTGCCTTATTGAGAAAGCCTTTCAAGATTCTCGATGATCAATCTATTCTGAAGTGTTTTAATTCTTTCATTCTACCTTGTTTCGAGCATTGTTTTTCTGTCTGGGCTTCAGCTGTTGATTCTTATCTTAATTTGTTGGACAGGAATTTATGGTCTATTTAATTTCTTATCCCTGATCTGGATATTAATCTCTAGCACCGTCGTTCAATTAGTTCATTATGCATGTTGCATAAGATATTTTATAATTCTGACTATTCTTTACATTTAGTTCTTCCCGGGCAGTTCCATCCTGTTCATAATACTAAGTATGCAGTTAATTCTAATAATCAGGCCTTCTCCATCATGAGGCTCAATACTACACAGTACTCTAGAAGTTTTATTTCAGCAGTGACCAAGTTGTGGAACGATCTTCCTAATCGGGTTATTGAATTAGTAGAACTTCAAAAGTTCAAATTCGCAGCAAATGTTTTTGTGTTGAACTGGCTTACATAAGTCCTTTTATAGTTTATATATCAAATATTTGTTTTAATGTTAATGCTTTTTGAATATTTTATTTTAATTGTTCATTACTTTTTATATCATTTATTTATCTCCTTATTTCCTTTCCTCACTGGGATATTTTTCCCTGTTGGAGCCCTTGGGCTTATAGTGTCTTGCTTTTCCAACTAGGATTGTATATATATATATATATATATATATATATATATATATATATATATATATATATATTATATATAAATTTTCTCCCTCAGATGGGGTCTATAAACGAAGATAAGAAAACTTTTTTTTCCACTGTATGCTCGTCAGAAAAGTTTTTCAATCAAGGTGTGCTGTGTGCTAGCCTCTGGGGATGATACACATGACAAAGCCTTGCTTTGAGAGTTCAATGCCGGATATGTGGAATTACTTTTAAAATACGCGATATGCATCTTTATCCTTGTAGTAAATATCATTTCGTGTGGGGGGTGGGGGTGGGGGAGGTGATCGTCCTTTGTCAGAAATATCCTTGACTGACAACAAAAGATATGCTCAAGTGTAGATTTGCGAAATTTCTTTGAAACTAATGATTACAGTCCTCCTATATTTGTAGTATGAATATTTCGGCCTGCTTTGTGATTGTTAACAGGAAATCAAACATACTGTAGAACTATGTACTTCCAGCTGACAAGTAAATGGACAGAGATAATTCAACTACATCCTCCAAATTTGTGGACAGGGTTCAATTTTCAAACTTTAATTTTTGGAAATGGTAAATCAATTGTGCGGTAAGGTTGGGTAAAGTAGAAGTTTATCCTGTATAATTACGAATAAGGCATTTGCAAAGCCAGAACAGCCTTTTGTCTTGTGTTTTTTTTCTTCTAAATCTGATTCCTGTACACAGCCTTTAGCTTGAAATTATCTTTTGTTCCCTTTTGTGTTTTAAATATAGCTGATTTGATTTGAAAATATGTCAATCATCTGGAGGTCTTCAGTTAATTAGGGACCCTACTTACATTTGGGTTTATAAACTGTTGTTATGAGTAATTAACCCTACTGATTATTGTGATATGGTGATGAATATATTTTCCAACGGGAAATTTTTATAAGTACAACAGAACACCGAGACGAGTCTCATGCCAACTGGAAAATAGATGAAAGGGGGCTAAGTGATGTGAGCGTGTCTTATGTTACCTTATTACGTCTCGTTATCATGTAATACGAATTAAACTTTGCAATTATTCCGTGGAATCTCCGATGTGCTTTAGCCAGTCTTGAGTGGGAAATTCTTGTTGATATTTTCCAGTGGCCCTGCAATTATCATATCTGATTTTTCTTCAGAGCAGTGTATAGGAATCTGTTTCTTTTTAGACTATATTGGTCATAGATTTTTGCAAAGCTTAGGAAGTATTAAAGGTCACATGATTATGGGATTACAAAGTGGGATACAACTGTATGCTGCTTTTATAACTTTTGCTGACATTATTTGGTCCAGTTTAACGCAAAATCCAGTAGTTAGTTATTTCTGTAGAAAATCTGGAATATATCGTCAAGAGGTTTTTAGTTATTTAGGTATGAGGTTCAACTTAAACTTAACTGATAAACTGAATCATGCCATGCACCTGTTTCATTATTCACTGAAATTGGTAGCATTGCTATTGTAAGTTTGAATAGATAACAATGTGTGGTGATACATTTAAATTACAGCAACTACTGCCAGAAATTTGAGTATTGTTCATATTGGGGTATATATCTCAGGAGATGATTTTAAGGGTTCGGTATTTTTTCATAACCCATATGTCAATACTGAGCTTCACTCCTCATATTTAGCGCTCCGTCCTCAAGAGGAAGTGCTAATGATTCATTAATCCTTTGATCGCCAACCCTCGTCAAATGATTTGGCACTCAAGGCCCAGGCCTTCCTTTTGGACATTTTAATTAACTCGTCTTAGCAAAGAAGCATTCAAGATAAGATTTTAAAATGTTTATTATCGTATACCTTGATAAATTTTCTTTCCAATTTGCATATACATAAGTAATAAAAGAAAGATGAAAAATGATTACTTACTGGATGTAAATTACGCCCAATTGCACTGAAGAGATTAGAAATAGTGGATGTAAAAGTGAGACCATCTATTATTGAATGAGCCATAATATCGGTGTAATAATTGATCAATTAATAAAGGATGATCATTTAAAGAATGAATAAATTTAGGATTCTTTAGAATCTTTTGAAAACATGTTTTTCATAAAGCCTTGGTCTAAAGAATAGGTGAAAAGGGATGGTGAAGGAACAAATGTGGAGTTTAATTCTGAAGGAAGAGATTAACCTACTTTTAGAATAATGAAAGGTTTAAGTGTTAAAGGAATATAAAGAAGAGAATTATAATGTTTAGTTATTTTGAAAGAATCGTACCACATTATTTAGAATTGTCAAATTATAGGCCCTTGTTTACCTTTTAGATTTTCTACTTGTGGTAAAGTTTATACCTTGCTATCGATTTGAATAATATTTCTAAATGTACTCTGGATGTTTTGTCTATTATATATATATATATATATATATATATATATATATATATATATATATATATGTATGTATATATATGTATCTATGTATATATATATATATATATATATATATATATATATATATGTATATATATATATATATATATATATATATACATACATATATATATATACATATATATATATATATAATATATATATATATATAATATATATATATATATATATATATATATATATATATATATATATATATATATATATATATTTGTCACTATGCTGGAGGAAGGATCAGAAAAACGAAATTCTTGGACTAGCGCTTTCGTATTGTCATACCTCTTCAGGTCCAATGAAGAGGTATGACAATACGAAAGCGCTAGTCCAAGAATTTCGTTTTTCTGATCCTTCCTCCAGCATAGTGACAAATTTATACATCGCATGCCTCAGCGATAGATCGTCAATATATATATATATATATATATATATATATATATATATATAGATAGATAGATAGATAGATAGATAGATAGTAGCCACAAAAGGAAAGTGAAGACATTTTTCATGATGTCACCAATAAGATGAATGTTCTAACTCCAGTCAAGTCTTTTTGCTTTATTTCGTGGCTATAAAACATATGACTTTTGTTTTCTTCATTTATTTAGTTGAACGGATTATATGATTACATAAGAAGCAATTCTATAGACAAATTCTTTTGATCATGAGCATTAGCCAGCTCAATTGGTGCATCCATATACAGTAGATGATGCTCCAGCACTTGGAAATGCTGAGCCTGCTAAAATTGTGGGAATCTCAGTCATTGGAAGATTTTACATTCCAGTAAGGTGGTACACCCATAACCCCTCTAAATATTAGTTAAATGTAATGTTTATTAATAGCATGCGTTTGATCCTCTGTCCAGGGTTGCTTGGGACAATAACTCCCAATGCTTCTTGCGTCTGCAGGAGATACGCACATGCCTTCACTCTTCTAAACTGTCAAATGACCTATATGCGACCAATTTTATATATGAAATAAGAACACTAAAACTACTCAAATAAAATTCGTATCTCTACACATAAAACTCAAAAAATGTATATAATGAACAATATGGTCAATATATTTCTCCTCTCATTTCTTCCTTTGCAAAGTGTTACCTATAAGAACTGCAGTTTAAGAGGAATATAATGAAAGCATTAATGGCATTACATATTGGCATTAACACAACTTTTATGGTTGTGGCCCACCTGGGTTTGAGTTGCCATGGCAGGATTATGGATGAGCTCTTCGACTTCATGGTTTACCTGTGTCTTCTAACTGCAATTTCCACAGCATGGACCATTCACCATATGAGTCATTACCACGGCAATTACTTTAGCTTTTATACCAGTAACTAATACCAGCTTATATACACGAGTCTCCTGAAGTCCACATGGAGATGTCCATAAAGTACTGGTCAACTCTCTAGAAACATAAGGCATTTTAGTTGGCTCAACGTCTTTCAGATAGTGCCAAACACATGAACTTTCTGATCCTCTATGGTATAATTTGACACTAGTAAGCACAGAATAGCCTGGTTATTGTAAGCAGTAGTCTGCCCTTAAAATAAAGTCCTCCCCAACAACATACATCGAAGTTCTATTTCTGATTTACTGATACCTTCAGGCAAGTTAATTTCTCTTATTTGATCTTGGCACAATAGACTAGCGGACATTACTTTACTCGTACTTTGTATGGTACCCTAATCGGGGAACATGAGCTGGCGAGTCATTTGTGTGGTTGAACACAGATTTTGTGTCCTTTGTGATTTCACATCTCAATTGAAGAGATAAAAAGTGATTTGGTATCAGGAATAACGAACCCACTTATTACATTAACCCATCCAGTTTCGAACACAAATGAAAAGAAAAAGCTACTTGATTGACTAAGCATTAGTTCCTTTTTCATCTTCGCCAGGTTCATATGATCAAAAACTTAATTAATGGACTTTTTCAATACACTCAAAATAAACTCAAATCTTTTCAATTGTTCTGTCTACATTATATTTTGAAGCTAATTCTTTAATTACACCACTGTACTTCGTCAAAGAATACTTTACTTATCTTTATACGTTATACAGTTCGTACTCTGTCTCTACACCAGAGAGGTCGTAAGTGCTGATATTATCGCATGCTTAGTTCTCACAGGGCCCAACTCGTGGACTACCCAATAGAAGGACTCAAATTGCTCTTTCTTTTTCTCAATAGATTCTTTAACATTAGTGACTGGAGATGTGTATTTAAAGATAATGTTTGTTGGTTCCAAGGGCTATCTTTACTATTCCCTTCAGTAAGTAGTCATTTGGTCAGTAAGTTATCATTTACACATCCACTACCATCACATCCAGGGAGAAGATAGTCTTATGCACACGATCCACCAACGCTGCCTTTCCCAGAGACTTAAATGCCAAACCCGCGCTTGTGCTACTTACCCTTCAGGAACTGCCTTGGCCCCCGCAACCAAGATACACGTAAGTAGTACATCCTTGAACATGTTGTCCACCTAACTATTTAACATATGTGACTTTCCCGTCACTGTATAAGTTTCACACAAGTGTTAAGAGTGGAGATAATTTAGAAAATCAACACTTGCTGACACAACACTTACCTAAACACATTATTCACCTACATAATCAAAGCACTACCAAATCAGCATCAAAGTTATTTGTAAGCATACAAGAAATAAGGGCAAAAACAGAAAAAAAATAATCTGTATATTTAATACCACACATACTTAGATATGTAGATACATATGAATTTCAACTTTTGAAAAATAAATCCTCAGGTATCACATGTATAAGTGCCTGAAGGTGCTCCATCACTGCACTGCCAACAAGGTTTTGTATGACTACCATGGTAGGTTTGTACCAACCGTGTGTCACGATCGTACATAGTAACGACATTTCATTTTGTGTGTATATTATGCTTGTATCTTCGCTCTCCCCTCGCACTGATAAGGACCTGAAATAACATGTCTGTTTTTCTTACCATTAACTGTTAACCGGTGCGGTGTCGGTTGAACATGAAATTGCCCTTCATCATTCACACAGACCATATGCCTCTGGTGTACGCCTTCACTCAACAGTCTGACGCCTGGTCCGCCTGTCAATGCCGACATCTCTCCGCTGTGGCTGAATACAACTGCACCCTTCAACACGTCCCTGGGAAAATTAATCCCATTGCCGATGCCCTGTCAAGAAACACGTTGGCTGCCGTTCAACTGGGATTGGATTACAGCGCCTTTGCTGAAGCCCAACGACAGGATCCAGCGTATCAAGCATGTAGGACATCCTGCACATCCCTTCATTGGGAAGACATCCCCCTCGACGACTCCAATACCACCCTCCTCTGTGACGTCAGTACTTGTAGACCGTGACCTTGGATTCCTGCTCCCATGCGCCGACAGGAGTTTGATTTCATTCACGGCCTTTCACATCCCTCGTGCCATTCCACTGCACAGCTGCTGAAGGCAAAGTTCATTTGCCATGGCATTTCTAAGGATGCTAAGGATTGGGTTTGCACCTGTACTTCTTGCCAAACTTCCAAAGTACATCAACACATGGATTCAGGAGAGGGCACCTTTCCTCAACCTCAGCGTCGTTTCGCCCACATTCACGTCGAAGTTGTAAGCCCCACATCACAAGGACATCGTTACCTGTTTACCGTCATCGACCGCTCCACTCGTTGTCCTGAAGCCATTCCCATGGAAACTGCAACGTCCGCTTTATGTACATCTGCCTTACTCTCATGATGGATTGCAAGATTTGGTATCCCTGAGCATATTACTTCTGACAGGGGTACCACTTTCACCTCTCAATTGTGGACATCAATAGCGAATCTCTTGGGGATCACCCTACATCAGACAACTGCCTACAACCCGCTGCCAATGGAATGGTTGAACGTTTTCATCGCACCCTCAAAGCAACTTTGATATCCCGCTGCAAGGTTTACTCAGCTTCCCTGGGTCCTCCTGGGACTAAGGACCACTCCCAAAGACGCCCTCAACGTCTCGGCAGCTGAAATGGTGTATGGCAACCTGTTGGTTGTCCCTGCCAAATTTTTTCCTTCTGCAACCTCCTCCAACGATCTCCAGCGTATACGTCATGTCGTGGGAAAATTTACTCCATGCCGCCAGACTTACAAGCCCCCAGCGAAGCATCACATACCGACAGACTTGCACTCTGCAACGCACGTCTTCCTAGGCAATGACACTAGCAAGCCACCGATAACGCCCCCTTATATGGGCCCTTTCCTTGTGATCCGACGCAGTCCGAAAGCATTCCTTCTAAATATTCATGGCAAAGAAGACTGGGTCTCCATTGATCGTCTAAAACCTGCTTATCTCATACCAGATGACCCGCATACAGTTCGCCTCTCTAGATCAGGGCGCCCTATTTAACATGTACAGTATGTAATTTTTTTTTTTGGGGGGGGGGAGCCATGTACCAACCGTGTGTCACACTATCGTACATAGTAACGACATTTCATTTTGTGTATATATTATGCTTGTATTTTTTTTCTCCCCTCGTACTGATAAGGACCTGAAATAACATGTCTGTTTTTCTCACCGTTAACTGTAGACTGGTGCGGTGTCGGTTGAACATGAAATTGCCTGTTATGTCTTTTATGCCCTGTTTGCACGGAGTTTATGTATATATAAACTGATGTTCTGTAATAAAGTTACTCAGTTGCTTTTATTCAGCCTTTGAGTCACAACCTTCTCTCGGCTCGTCACAGGCTTCACCTTCTTTACCTGATATGGACTCCCAAAATAATCTGACAAAATTAGTCCGAAACTAAGTCAAATTTCTTAGTAGTTTTTTCTTTTTGGCCCTTGCTAGAAACTTTACAGTAATTCTCATGACTCTGTAAGAAATTTGTAAGATACATGTGGAGCTGCTCTGGCGTATAGTTTCAAACTTGTTGAAGATTCATTATAATCATAAATAGAAATACGGAATCTGTCCCTACACTAAAAGTAAAAGAAGGGCATATATCTTATATGAAATATCTGTTTTGATGTTGTTACTGTTTTTTAGATATTTTATTTTAATTGTTCATTATCTCTCATTTCGTTTATTAATTCCTTATTCCCTTTCCTTAATGGGCTCTTTTTTCCAGTAGGAGCCCTTGGCTTATAGCATCATGCTTTTCCAAATAGGGTTGTAGCTTAGCTAATAATAATAGTAATATTAATAATAATAATAACAATAATAATAATAATAGTAATAATAATACTAATAATAATAATAATGTCAATGATAATATTAATAATAATAATAATAATAAATAATGAATAATAAATTATGAATAAATAATAATAATAATAATAATAATAATAATAATAATAATAATAATAATAATAATAATAATAATAATATTTAAGGTTAAGGCTAATTAGATGGTGAGAAGCATTTCAAACCAGTCATGAGTCATCTGCCCCTAAGTAGCGTAGAATTTGTACCACTTCCCTTTAATGTGGCCAATGAAAAATTTAGTTTAAATCATGTCCGGGACCGCTTACATCACAGCATTGGTGAATTCTTATCCATTGTCACTATTCTCCATTCTTGAACAGTGAGATCTAGCAATGAAGGACCATACCACAGTGGCAACGGAATTTGCCAATTTATCGCACATACTGTAAGTATGGGGCAATAGGAAGAGTTCTGACAACTTCCGTACACTATAATATTCAAGAACCGTCACCGGTCACTTTCTTTCTATCTGTACTGTTGTTCGGTGTTCTTCTAGTAATTACAGCCATGACACAAGTTTATATATATCTCTATTGATTTCCACATTCCTACCCAAAGGACAGACTCACATGATGTTCTAGCCATTCTTTCATTCACAGAGTCCCTGGCATATGGGCTTACATAAACAGTTTAGATGGTTGATTAACTAAAGAGGAAGGAAGGACCACCCATACACAACAATTCTATAAAGTTGAAAAGTCCACAAGCGAGTTAATTAAGCAAAATATACCGATGTAATACATTTAATTTTTACTTCAATATTTCATTTCCTTGACTAAGCTCTGAAGGGCCTTGAAGTATCTATAATAACATTGATTTCTGTGACGTATACTCATTGTATAAAAGTTCGTATTAGTCAAGAGTCTGGGACTGGTATCCTCGAGAATTTTCTGTATTTTTAAAATTTTGTGACCCGTTTTACTCTGGACGAAGGTCCTGTCTCCATGTCGATGTCAGGGACAAAAGGACGGAGGATATTTTTTCCCAGAAGGACAAAAGGAAAAGGGCAAAATATGAAAGAGGGGAAAAGTCTGGCCAATATATTGTACACTGCTGTTAACAGCAACACCATGAGAAGGTTTTCCGGAAAATAGAACGAAAAGAATGAGGACATTGGCTTGGTTGTTTTCTAATAGATGAATGCCGTGTTCTTAAAATTTGATATATAATCTATATTTGTTTAACTTGGCAAGGTGGATTCTCTCTCTCTCTCTCTCTCTCTCTCTCTCTCTCTCTCTCTCTCTCTCTCTCTCTCTCTCTCTCTCTCTCTCTCTCTCTCTCTTGTTGGCGTAGGTAAGGGTGATTAGTTGATCTTGCCGTCCATTCATTTGTGCAGCCCTGCGAGATACTTCTGATTCCACATGGTAATGAAAGTGCTTGATTATATTAATGTGATTTTTGTGATATTTGTTTATACAAGATAATCGTCGCACTAACATAAAAGGTCAATTGGAAATCGTCCTGAAACTTTCATCGATTCTTCTTGGGTTCAATGGAATGATTTTATGTCTATTTTTATAACCTTATCAGAGCTCATTTCTGATTGGTCCAATGGCAGATATTTTTTTCTTACATACAATGAAGCTCCATTAACATTTGTGTCTGATGGAGAAAAACTTTCGTTTTGTATGATTTCTTAATGAAGCTTTTATTTGAATGAGGACATTTTTAGGTTTCTATCAAGAGTAATTTTGATCTTTTTCCATGTTAACGATGCTATTACAGTTTTCGTCATAAATCAACGTTTTTTTTTTTTTTTTTTTTTTTTACCCAAGACTTCAGATAGTTTTTCTTTTAATTATTTTTCGTTGTTTTATGACATTAATGAGTAATGTGAAATACTGCGAAAGCTTCTATTTCTTCTTTGTGTTCTCTATTCAAATGCTGTATAATCGCATTTCTGTGTTTTATTTGCATACGTTATGTGCAATGATTTGAGGCCCACAGTCGCTGTTACATCATATACTCTCAATTATATGTATAAGCAAACCACAAAGTGTGTAATGAAATGGCGTAAGTACTACTCCAATGTCTTAAATGTATGCATGTAAATATCTAGATTCTATATAAGCCCTCCTGTAAGAACACTGATAAAATAAATTGCATCATCGTGCATCTAAAGGAATAAATACATCGATAGAATTAAAAAGAATAACAACAGGTCTTGTGTATTGAATAAACCCATCTTATTACAGATGAAGGTGAAGAAAGGTTTTAAGTCTGATCCCTGTTGATGACTTTAACAGAATATCAAGGTAGAAATAGGTGGATTCTGTATTTACAGTGGATGATCATATTTAGTCTTTTATAAACCATGAAGACATAAAGCACGTGGCAGACCAGTATGTACCCACCTCGATTTTGCAAGGACCCAGAGTTCCCTTGAATCTGAGTATGTAAATAATGCAGCCAGGTTTGGGAAGGTGACGGGTCTGTATATCCAGGCAGCACTGAAGCGCTTACGAAATCGAGATGTAAGTGCGTAGTGTGTTTGTGTCTGCGTGTGTTTCTTTGAAGGGATAAACGTGCAGACGCACTGCTAATGATCTCTCTGCTTACGTATATGAACCGGCTGATCATGTTGAAGCTTTTTACCACTAAGATTATCATTTGCTAAAGAAGGAATGTGGAGTCGAATAATATATTGTTTTACTCTATTCTCATTACACACACACACACACACACACACACACACACACACACACACACACACACATATATATATATATATATATATATATATATATATATATATATATATTAGTTGAATCAGTAGAACTTCATAAGTTCAAACTCGTAGCAAATGCTATTATGTTCAACAGGCCTACATAAGTCCTTTTATAGTTTATATATTAATGGATTCAGGAAATATAGGTCTATATTCAGGATATGATATTAATGCAAAGAGATTAGCATCACATGCAACAGGCATATTTTCTATGCCAAACCACATATCATGGGTATATAGTATGAAAAGTAATGGGCCAAGATCACTACAATGAAAAACCTGATATTACGTTTCTATAGTTATTATGGGGCCCATCAATAAATATTCTTTGCAATTTATAACTTAAGAATTAATTTGAGATGCTAAGAAGAGACCCATCAACTCTCATCTGTTTAAGATTCAAAATAAGGTATCCGTGATTAACAAGGTCAGAGGCAGTACTAAAATCAAGGCCAGTCATACACATTTCTTGACCACAGTCAAGCTGTAAAGGAATTGAAACGGAGAGAAGGGCATCACATGCTCCATGTGCTTAGTAAAATCCAAGCTGTCAACTATACTCTATTTTTTCTAAATGGTGACATAAATGTACTAAGCTCGGAGTCACTTGCTTCTGATTTGGTGGACCGAAGTTTGTCCGAATTTATCAGTTTTCTGTATGCACAATTATATTATAAATATATTGCTATAGAGTGAGTTAAAAAGTGCCATTATGTATGTGATATGAACGCTAGTTAGATTAATTGTAAATAACAAGAACCTACATATTGCCTTAGTGTGATTATCAATTTATTCCGAATAAACATCGAAGCTGAAGTCTTGAAAGAATTTTCCAGATACAGAGATATTAATTTCGTTCATTTCAAGCACTAATTACATCATAATTATTAATGAAATAACTGTCAGACTTTTATTGCAAATTTAAAAGGAAAGTAATGACAAAGAACATGAAATCAATAATAAACGGATTTTCCTCCCACAAGACAATCCTAGCAACCGTCTAGATTTTCTACTATTAATGTGGTTTTTGAGCCTTTGACAAAATCAAAATCACATTATATAAGTCCTTTAGATGTCATGATAATACGACTGATATATAATGCACTCAACATTGGTAGAATAAAAGCATTTGAATTAATGCATCTCAAGCTTTTTTCTTGTCCTCAACTTCGGTGGAGT
>NC_090725.1:181393430-181398430 GCF_036898095.1 Palaemon carinicauda
ATATATATATATATATATATATATATATATATATATATATATATATATATATATATCTATATATATATATATATAAATATATAATATTTGTGTGTGTATGTGCGCGCTTGTGTGCTTGTACATGTATAGTATATAATGTTTACACACACACACACACACAAACACACACACACACACACACACAAACACACACACACACACACACACACACATATATATATATATATATATATATATATATATAAATAGATCCCTTACATGTCAACTGCTATATCCATTTTAATCTTGTTAATTCAAGCAGTGAATTCATATTACATGTTAATGGGAATGATGTACAGTTTTAGAGGCCTCTGTAGGAATTCAAACCTTAGGTAAGCTAATAATTTTTGGTGTTTCTCTGTCCTGAATTTAGTAGTTCAAGTGTGTTGATTTGAATATTTTCCCATAAGGAAACGGTATTTTGTCAAACAAAATATATACGCTGTTTCATGCATAGAATAACTGCATGCATTTATCTATTTGCCGAGTTTGTACAGTATACATAACTTACCTGACCTGTATAAGAGAATGCGCTTAATTTTTTTTTATTGTTTTCCATGGTTCTTCTATTGCCGAGAATGCATGTCAGTTAATTAGGGAGTTGGTAGTACGACGGCTACGTTGTGATACCTCAATTTCTTTGTTTAAAGCAACCGAAAGCTCATTGCTGTGAACACCTCCAAGGGAAAAGGCTATCTCAGACAAGTAAGTTTGTTGTCGACAGATATGACCTTATAGTGATAATTTCTCGCTTGGTCAAGAAAATACTTGAAAGGTGGTAAAACAATGCATTCCCAACAATTTATTTTGATTTAAAGGAGTTTTTCCCAAAGTGAAATGAGTTTATAGCATTACATTCCACTTATCTGTTTACAATCAAATAGAGGGATAAATAAATCTCGGTAAATCCTAAGATAACGGTAGGATGAGGTATATCAACATGACATTAATGATGTATGATCTAAACAAAGATTTTAATTATCTTTTGAAATATATGGAACGATGTGAAGAGGTTAACAGTATTCTTTTTCTAGATGCACGAAAACTTATGAAAATTATACATTACAAGTTTACAGTTCTTGGGAACTGCACTTTCCAAAGTTAACAGTAATTCTTATTTTGACAAGTAGTTAATTTCACGTACCCTGAGAATTAGTTCCCAGAGTAAAAGAAACAGAATTTAAATAGTTTACATGCAGCACTTTTCCCCTAAAGTTAAAT
Organism: Palaemon carinicauda; assembly: GCF_036898095.1. Lineage (NCBI taxonomy): Eukaryota > Metazoa > Arthropoda > Malacostraca > Decapoda > Palaemonidae > Palaemon > Palaemon carinicauda. The sequence continues at coordinate 181,394,691 of NC_090725.1, forward strand.
ACGTATTAACTACATCATTCAAAATCCAACACTAACCATCGATAGGATGCACACATGTGCTCACTATGAACAAAGGTGCATCACAGATGATTCAGGGAAGCACTTGTCATTTCAAAGGCCGAATATAGGAAGTTTCTTCTGTTAACAAGACGAGTACTATTTGAATCCATTTCTTAAGATGTGCATTCCACGTCTTTTGGCCTTGGCATGAAACCAGTGAAATGCACAAGGGCTAAAAATACTTCGCTACTCCTAACGTTATATATTAGTCTTTTATTACTTTATTCCTCATATTTATCTTATAAAGTTCCTTATTTTTGCCGTAATATCTACCCTATATGTTAAATAGCAAGTGGCCACACACACACACACACACACACATATATATATATATATATATATATATATATGTATATATATATATATATATATATATATATATATATATATATATATCGTTCACACTGAGCGGTATTTCCAGACGTATAACATGGGTCTCTCCCCGTCCCTCTGGAAAGGGTGAAAGAGGGGTTGTGATACTCTGGTGAGAGGGGTACTCTCTGATAGGTACTCTGTGCCTGTGTGCGTATAACTGTTTGAATATCAAGCCTTCACTTTTGACCGGTCGCGTATGTCACGTGGCAGAGTGATAGTGGCGGCTTAGGGCATAAAAATATAGGAAACGAGGATAATGACAGATATTACTCTGTATCTTTTCAAACAGTTCGTGTATTTAACAAAAAGTAATTTACAAGATTATTGAGCACATAAGTAATCAGTTACGGTAGCGGTGAATTTCGTTGAAAATGTTAAAGCCACAAATTACAAAGTTGCATTCAAAATGTAAAATCTTGTAAGTGCTCCTTAATGGTACATCAAAGTTACAAAGTTCTAGGGTCTGGCAACGGAGAGAGACACTGCGGGGTTTCAGAAAGTTACTGAATAATCTACATTATACAAATACTGTAATAGATATCGATAAGACAAGGATCGGCCTCGGGCGGCGGGACTCTAACTGACTGACGTCTGGGCTATGCTTCCTTCTTATGTTTGGCACCTGGATGGGGTATCATGGGTGTCCACTTAGGTCAAGGAAGGGGTGGCTGTCCCGATTCTACAACAGTTTATGTTTCCGTTTCAGCCGCTGCCTCCTCTCCGTCTCCAGCCCTGTGCGAAAGAGATGTGATTTAGCAATATGACAGATCAGCAAAACATGGGTGCCATCCGCCACAACACTTGGCTGAGGCAGATTGATCAATTCAGAGCTTCAAGGTCACAAAATAACGGTTTTTGCCTGCATTCGTCTCGTTATTTTTTTTCTTTACTTTGTCTAATTTTCCTTCCATCCTGTAACAAGTACACTAGTGTCTGTGTTCGTGTGTGTGTGTATATATATATATATATATATATATATATATATATATATATGCATATGTATAAACACTTTGTATACTGTATATGTATAGATCATCATCATCATCCCCTCCTACGCCTATTGATGCAAAGGGCCTCGGTAAGATTTTGCCAGTCGCCTCCATCTTGAGGTTTTAATTCAATACTTCTCCATCCATAGTCCTCAGCCATGTAGGCCTGGGTTTTCCAACTCTTCTAGTGCCTTGTGGAGCCCAGCTGAACGTTTGGTGAATTAATCTCTTTTGGGGAGTCCGAAGAGCATGCCCAAACCATCTCCATCTACCCCTCATCATGATTTCATCCACATAGGGTACTCGAGTAATCTATCTTATAGTTTCATTTCTAATCCTGTCCTGGAATCTAACTCCCAATATCATTCTGAGGACTTTGTTCTCAAATCTACTAAATTTATTGGAGATTATTTCATGGTCATACCATGACTCATGTCCATAGAGTAACACCGATCTCACTGAACTGATATATAATAGGATTTTTATATGTAATTTCAGGCGATTTGATTTCCAAATTTTACTCAACCTAGCTATGTCTGATTTGATTTTTTTAATCTTTCACTAAACTAATTCTAAAGACCCTGTATTGGAGATCATCATTCCTAAATACTTGAATGATTCTACCGCATTAATCCTTGCTCCTTCTAAAGATAATTGATCTTCCATTGCATACTCCATTCTGTCTTTCTTCTATTTATCTTCAGTCTAACCTCGTGTAATATTTCATGCATTCTGGTAAGCAAGCATTGCAAATCCTGTGGTGCTCTGCTAACAAGGACACCATCATCGGCATACTCTAGGTCTGCTAAATTCCTATCACCAATCCAGTCCAATCCTTCTCCACCATCTCTGACTGTTCGATGCATTACAAAAGCCAAGAAGAGGATAAACAACATAGGTGACAACACATTCCATTGGCCTACTCTGCTGTTGAGTGGATATTCATTTGGTAAGGCTCCATTAATATTAACTTTGCACTTGCTATGCTCATGAACAGTCTTAATCAAATTTACATATTTAAGAGGATAGATACTCTGTATATATGTATATATATATGTGTGTATATATATATATATATATATATATATATATATATATGTATATATATATATATATATATATATATATATATATATATATATATATATATAATACACGTGTGTGTTTGTGTGTATAACTTAAATAAGGTTCAAGAGAATTGTCTTCAACCTTAAACTTATTCGTCTTTCCATGTCGTGTTGTCTAGTCACCCAATGTAGTACGAAATGTTAAAGCATGTTGGAGAAATAACATCCAATTATAATCATGTTGAGTCATGCAATGTTCGTTTTACCATGAATTCGTGAAATTCTCTCTCTCTCTCTCTCTCTCTCTCTCTCTCTCTCTCTCTCTCTCTCTCTCTCACAGTGAGGGCACTGTTTAACTTGATTTATTATACTGCAAGCTAACGATAGATTTCTCAATTCCCTTTGTTCGGCAGAGATACCAGAAGTCTCATGGTATGAGTGGAGTATATTCTCTATGTAATGTGTAAATCAGCTGATGTGGATTCAACATTTTGCACGAGAAATGTGGTACTGACATTTTTCTTTGAAGCCATCTTTCCCATGTGATTTTCTTTAATTGTTAATTTATATAAGTTTAAGTTTGGTTTTGGTGTTGGTGAGAGCTGCCATGGACTCTCGAGTGTTGACTGGCAGTTTCATCTCCTGTGTTTTTACTGTGGTCGTCATGAGAGACAAGATTTTTCTTCCTTGCCAGGAGGAAAGGAAACAGGAAGAACGGGCCTGACTTGCATGCCTCCCACTCTTTTTACGCTGCCTTTTGGGTCATCAGGATCAACTTTTGTGCTGTGGGCTCAGTTCCTGTGCCACCCACGGCGTTCTGAGCTATACTAGCCTACCCTAGGCTAGTGCTTGTGAGTGGTGTGGACTTCTTGCGGGCTCAGGTCGACACAGAGGAGTTTTTCACGGCCGAGTGGACGCAGAAAGGGCACCTCTGCATCCTTCCAGACGTCTTTTTCGCCAGTGCGGCAGTTGTGGGATCATTGAGGCCCGAGAAAGAACGTAGGGAGTCTGTGAACAGGTAATATCCTTTTGGTATTTATTTCAGGGTAGCACTACTGTTTGTATACCCCTGTTGCTACCTGTGCTCCAGAACTCCCTCCGATAGTGGTGACCTGATGAGTGAAGCTGTACCTGGTGGCTTGCTGGGAGCCTGTGTCAGAGTTCCCCGGTGCTATGACCCCCAGTCTAGCACCCTTAGACACCAACAAGTGTAGATGTAACCCTCTATAGTCTGAGAGGAGCTATTAGG